>NC_065447.1:263215067-263515067 GCF_917563875.1 Diabrotica virgifera virgifera | reverse complement strand
TAAATTGGGACACCCTGTATACATTATTATTATATGTCAAAAATGACAATTTGATATACTAATCGACGGGTCTGAGCATTTTTCAAAAAAAACAGTTAGTATTTTAATTATTGAATATATTCCAAATTACAGATATAACTTTGTTATTTTCTCTTATCTTGTAAATGGTAGAGAATAAAAATTTGATATTTTGCAGTTATGTATAACTTTACAAACGCTATTAAATTAGCTATCAAAATGACAGTGTTGCCATTTAAGAAAATCGACGATGACGTCATATCTCTAAATTGGGACACCCTGTATACATTTTTATTGAATGTCAAAAAGGACAATTTGAAATACTAATCGACGGGTCTGAGCATTTTCCAAAAAAACAATTAGTATTTGAGATATTGAATTTATTCCACTTTACAGACTCTCTCTGTATATTGAACGGAATAGTCTAAAAATCGACAGTTTTGAAAATTTAGTACCAGGAGAGCAGAAAAGGCAAAGAGTTTGTCCATAAATGAATTATATTGAACAAAATAGTCTAAAAAGCGACAGTTTTGAAGATTTAGTACCAGGAGAGCAGAAACAGCAAAGGGTGTGTCCATCAGTGATTTATATTTAATGGAATAGTCTAAAAATCGACAAATTTTAAGATTAAGTACCAGGAGAGGAGAAAATGCGAAGGGTTTGTCCATAAATGTATTATATTGAACTAATAAATGGTCTAAAAATCGTCAGTTTTGAAGATTTAGTACCAGGAGAGCAGACATAGCAAAGGGTGTGTCCATCAATGCTTTATATTGAACGGAATAGTCTAAAAATCGACAAATTTTAAGATTTAGTACCAGGAGAGCAGAAACAGCAAAGGGTGTGTCCATCAATGATTTATATTTAACGGAATAGTCTAAAAAGCGACACATTTTAAGATTTAGTACCAGGAGAGCAGAAAATGCGAAAGGTTTGTCCATAAATGTATTATATTGAACTAAATGGTCTAAAAATCGACAATTTTGAAGATTTAGTATCAGGAGAGCAGAAAATCCAAAGGGTGTGTCCATCAATGCTTTATATTGAACGAAATTGTCTAAAAATCGACAGTTTTGAAAATTTAGTACCAGGAGAGCAGAAAAGGCAAGGGGTTTGTCCATAAATGAATTATATTGAACAAAATAGTCTAAAAATCGACAGTTTTGAAGATTTAGTACCAGGAGAGCAGAAACAGCAAAGGGTGTGTCCATCAATGATATATATTGAACGGAATAGTCTAAAAATCGACAATTTGCAATGTATATAAATTTTGCAATTAATTGTTTTTGTCTTTGGTTTTATATCTTATTTACTGTATCTTGACGATTTATCTAATTTTATTAAATTGTAGTTGTTAATTGTTATTTGTTGTTGGATATTATTTTTCTTTTGACTTTATATAAGCTTTGTCCATAAAATTGTAAAAATTTTCAGTGACAATAAAGCATATTTCTGTTCTATTCTATAAATGAATTATATTGAACAAAATAGTCTAAAAATCGTCAGTTTTGAAGATTTAGTACCAGGAGAGCAGAAATAGCAAAGGGTGTGTCCATCAATGCTTTATATTGAACTGAATTGTCTAAAAATCGACGGTTTTGAAAATTTAGTACCAGGAGAGCAGAAAAGGCAAGGGGTTTGTCCATAAATGAATTATATTGAACAAAATAGTCTAAAAATCGTCAGTTTTGAAGATTTAGTACCAGAAGAGCAGAAATAGCAAAGGGTGTGTCCATCAATTATTTATATTTAACGGAATAGTCTAAAAATCGACAAATTTTAAGATTTAGTACCAGGAGAGCAGAAAATGCAAAGGGGTTGTCTATAAATGAATTATATTGAACTAAATAATCTAAAAATCGTCAGTTTTGAAGATTTAGTACCAGAAGAGCAGAAATAGCAAAGGGTGTGTCCATCAATGCTTTATATTGAACGGAATTGTCTAAAAATCGACAGTTTTGAACATTTAGTACCAGGAGAGCAGATAATGCAAAGGGTCTGTCCATAAATGAATTATATTGAACCAAATACTCTAAAAATCGACAGTTTTTAAGATTTAGTATCAGGAGAGCAGAAACAGCAAAGGGTGTGTCCATCAATGATTTATATTGAACGAAATTGTCTAAAAATCGACAGTTTTGAAGATTTAGTACCAGGAGAGCAGATAATGCAAAGGGTCTGTCCATAAATGAATTATATTGAACCAAATACTCTAAAAATCGACAGTTTTTAAGATTTAGTATCAGGAGAGCAGAAACAGCAAAGGGTGTGTCCATCAATGCTTTATATTGAACGGAATTGTCTAAAAATCGACAGTTTTGAAAATTTAGTACCAGGAGAGCAGAAAAGGCAAGGGGTTTGTCCAGAAATGAATTATATTGAACGAAATAGTCTAAAAATCGACAGTTTTTAAGATTTAGTATCAGGAGAGCAGAAACAGCAAAGGGTGTGTCCATCAATGATTTATATTAAACGGAATAGTCTAAGAATCGTCAGTTTTGAAGATTTAGTACCAGGAGAGCAGAAATAGCAAAGGGTGTGTCCATCAATGCTTTATATTGAACGGAATTGTCTAAAAATCGACAGTTTTGAAGATTTAGTACCAGGAGAGCAGAAATAGCAAAGGGTTTGTCCATAAATGAATTACATTGAACCAGATAGTCTCAAAATCGACAGTTTTTAAGATTTAGTACAATGAGAGCAGAAATAGCAAAGGGTTTGTCCATAAATGAATTACATTGAACCAGATAGTCTCAAAATCGACAGTTTTTAAGATTTAGTATCAGGATAGCAGAAACAGCAACGGGTGTGTCCATCAAGGAATTATATTGAATGAAATAGTCTAAAAATCGTCAGTTTTGAAGATTTAGTACCAGAAGAGTAGAAATAGTAAAGGGTGTGTCCATCAATGAATTATATTGAATGAAATAGTCTAAAAATCGACAGTTTTGAAGATTTAGTACCAGGAGGGTAGAAAAGGTAAAGGGTTTGTCCACAAATGAATTATATTGAACCAAATAGTCTAAAAATCGACAGTTTTGAAGAATTAGTACCAGGAGAGCAGAAACAGCAAAGGGTTTGCTCATCAATGAATAATATTGAATGAAGAAATAGTCTAAAAACCGACTGTTTTAAAGAAATAGTATCAGGAGAGCAGAAACAGCAAAGTGTTTGTCCAACAATTAATTATATTGAATGAAATAGTCTAAAAATGGACAGTTTTGAAGATTTAGTACTAGGAGAGCAGAAAAGGCAAAGGATTTGTCCATAAATTAATTATATTGAACGGAATAGTCTAAAAATCGACAAATTTTAAGATTTAGTACCAGGATAGCAGAAACAGCAAAGGTTGTGTCCATTTATGAATTATTTTGAAGGATATAGTCTAAAAATCGACATATTTTAAAACGTAGTATCAGGAAAGCAGAAATGACAAAGGGTTAGTCAGTTGACGAATCCAATTAACGAAATCTACATTATCACTAAAATATACAGGTTAAGGGTAGGTGAAATTAAAATTCAAATAAAAATTTAACGTTTTTATTGATTTTATATTTAAAAAACATAACACATTGACATAATAACATTTACATATAAAATACAAAAAATGTATCGGAATATCATAATTGTTTCTTCTTCTTAGTACTTCCGATGATGATATCGATGGCATCTCTACCCTTCCATGTTCTATATGCTTATTAGATCTGCAACAACACAAACGTTTTGTTTTTAAGTTTGAATAAAACAGTACATAATAGTAAATTGTAGGCATTTTCTTACATAAAATTTGTTGCTCGTTCTTCTTTTGTGCTCAGAATTTTTCTACGGCTTACGGTTTGTGAGAAAAAAATACTCAAATATTTGTAAATTCCGTAATATTAAAAAATTCATATTTTGTTTAATTTGAGTCAAAGTATGTGAGTTTTTGATGAACTGTAGTCTCCTGGCAATTGTTTTTTCTTGAAGAATCATCTAAACTCAAAAAACATAGATTTTCAACAAAAACTTTTGTACCATAATTTTTTCATATAATTATAGCCTTTGATTTTCTGCTGGTGTATTTTGGTCAAATATTAAAAGCATTAAAAATAGTAAACTGTAGGCATTTTCTTACATAAAATATGCCGCTCGTTGTTCTTCTATGCTCAGAATTTTTCTACGGCTTACGGTTTGCGAGGAAAAAATTCTTAGAGATTTGGAAATTTCGTAACATTAAAAAATTCATATTTTGTTTAATTTGAGTAAAATTATGTGAGTTTTTGATGAACTGTAGTCTCCCTACAATTGCTTTTCTCTTGAGAAATCTTGTAAACTCACAAAAACGTAGAATTTTTACAAAAAATTTTATACCATAATTTTTCATGGCCTTTGATATTCTGCTGCTGCATGTTGGTTAAATAGTAAAAACATTATAAAGAGTAATTTCTTACATAAAATGTGACGCTTGTTTTTCTTCTGTGCTCAGCCTTTTTTTACGGCTTACGGTTTGTGAGAAAAAAATACTTAAAAATTTGAAAATTTCGTAAAATTAAAAATATTTTGTTCAATTTGGATCAAAGTACGTGAGTTTTTTTATGAACAGTAGGCTCCCCGCAATTGCTTTTCTCTTGAGGAATCATGTGAACTCACAAAAACGTAGAATTTTACAAAAAATTTTATACCATAATTTTTTTCAGGGGCTTATATTTATATTATTATTTATTTATATTATATTTATATTACCTTTGATTTTCTGCTGCCGCATTTTGGTTAAATATTAAAAGCAATAAAAAGAGTAAACTGCAGGCATTCTAAATGTGACGGTAATTCTTCTTCTGTGCTCAGACTTTTTTTACGGCTTACGGTCTGTGAGAAAAAAATACTTAAAGATTTGGAAATTTCGTAAAATTAAAAATTTCATATTTTGTCCAATTCGGGTCAAAGTAAAGGCGCATTCTCACTGTTCGATTTTAGTTGATCAAGTTTAGTGGATCAATTAAAATCGGTCAAGTTTTTAATCACACATTTCAAACAAAATTGAAGCAATTAGTTTTAATAAAATGGCGCCAAGTGTAGTTATACGCAAAAGTATAAATATTAATAGTAATTTACTGATTCAGCAACTCACGAAAATTATGTTAAGACGGAATAAAGAACGTAAAAACGTCGTTTCTGGATAAGAAATTGGATTAAAAGAAGGAATGAATGTCGTGTTTCAAAAATTCTGCCAAAATAACTTGCTTTGCAGGATACAAAAGGATATAGGTAAACATCTGAACATAACACTCTCTGACCCCTTTAAACTCATTTTGTTAATTTAAAAGATAACAATATACGCAGACAAGAATGATTCAAGACGACCAACAATAAATGTTCATACGCTTCAAACATTATTTATTTGTGTATACCAAACACAAACACACACTGTTTGGAATGTCTTTTGATGCTGAATTTTTTGCTGATTTCTAATATATTTTATTATTTACAGGTAACTATGAAGCAGACAAATTTATCAGAAACGTTGCATCTGGATCAAAAGCTGGACGGAATGTTTTAATAAAATAGCTAAAATAGTATTAAGATATGTTATTATAAAATAGACATTAGTAAAACCTATGTGAAAAAAATGTGTGTGTACTTTGTACGCACATAAGAAGTTATACTTCTATTATTATGATTTCAACAAAATTAATATACTTAACAGGTTATTTGTAATTTATTTAAATATTAAACTAACTTTCTTTACCTACCACTTTTAAAATTTTTTTATTAAAACGATACCAATTGCTTTGACAGGTTTGAAGATTTTTCATACATACTGACAAATTTAATAGACCAAGTTAAATATACAAAAATATTTTAAATATACTTACTACATATTATTATAAAATATCTTATTCCTGAGGAAGACAAATCCAAAGACACAAAAATTATAATAAATAATACCTTTACTAAGAACACCAATATATCTTTTTATATGATATAATATGACTTATTTGCGCTGATAGCGCTAATACATATATCTTGAAAGATTAGCAACGAAATACATACTGTCTGTGTGCGCATGCGCCCGGCATTAAAAAATTTCACTCTCGATCGTAAAGAAGTATAACTTCAAAAATATCGTCGAAATGTTATATTCATCGTATTTTAATAAACGTATAAATTAACTTGATGTATCATTTCCCTCAAATATGTTTTCGTCTCTCGTACAATTCGCAAGTGGCACCATCTATTGCTTAAGTCAAGAACTACAGATTACTTAAGTAGGGATTAAATACAGTTAAATAAGAAATAAGTAATCCAGATTTTCAATAATTTTTATTTAATAAATTTGCCTATTTTATTGACTGACATATATAACACTTTCTAATTACAAGTAGTAAACATGTACAACAGATCCGCGATCTATGCGTATAGCGAGATACACATAATCCAGTCAATAGTAAAAAATAAAAGTCGAATTTTGCAACTACCGTTAAAGCATCTTATTTACAAAAAAAATCATGGACTAGTTGCAGATTTTGATAAGGGTTGTATGTATTTACAGCATTTACAGTGTTTTTACTCTATGTACATATATTCTTTCTAAATATAGATATTGAGAATAAACGAAGTTTTTAATTTTTATTTGCTATCACGTTTATCAACATTTAATCGATAGGTATATTCATTTAAAAAAATTGCTTTTTACAACAGTCCATAGTTATGGCCAATTCACATTTACTGAATTTTTAATACAGTAGGATATGCATCAACATTTACGACCGATAATTGCTTAGGCATAACGTTGGGTAGCTTAAAATGCGCAGGTGGTAATTTTTTTTAGCTTAATGAGTCGACAACTAATGACCATTGGCATAGTACAATTGATTTTGCAATCAGATACCTATAGTCCACAGTACAGGCTTATTCACTATATTTTGACACCCATGTAAACTGTTTTATTTACAGAATTAGAAAAAAATGTAAAATACAAAAGTTATCCGATTTTTGAATTATGATTTTTTGACATAGTGTATGTATTGTGCTAGTGACGGCATCCATCATATTTTTTTAAATGAGAATAGGGGTTGTGTGCTAGCTCATTTGAAATGTTATTCAATTCCCTATTCAGTAATATGAACATTAACATGATTATTTATAAAGGATGTCCAAAAAAAATTTTGTTAATTAAATTAATTGACACAAAAAGAAAACTTTTATTTTTAATTACTTTTCACTTAAATTCAATGTTCAAGCTGCCACCCATCTGCCTCTTGGCAGTTTGATCATTGAATTTAAGCAAAAAGCAATGTTTATTTGTGCAATAAACTTTTATTTTTGTTTTTTAACAGCAGCAGAAGATATTTTGAATTAAATAAATTACATACATTCTTCTTTTTGTGTCAATTAATTTAATTAAAAAAAATGTTTTGGACACCCTATATAAATAATTATCTTAATGTTTATATTACTGAATATAGGATTGAATAACTTTTCAAATGAGCTAGCACACGAACCCAATTCGCACCATGCGTCTCCCCTCTATTTACAGCAATTTACAGTCACGTGACAGGCTGTCAGATTTGTAACGACGTTTTAGCATTGAGACTTATGGGATTATTTTGTTAAACTTGAATTCATTGGTTATTCTTTTATAGTGTCATTTATAGTTCAACAAAAATATTTTTTGTCGTTAATATTGACATAATCTGCGATAGTGAGGTTATATAGGACATACCGTATCCGTACTTTTTGTAGTCAATTCGGGTTTATCAGAGCTAAAAAGTGTATGTTTTTTTTGGGAACTAGATAAAAGTACATATTTCACATCACTATTTCTCCATGTATTTTTACAGTGAACAACACACAAAAAATAGCGTGATATGGCATTTTTTTAAATGTCCCATTTAAACATACACTAAAGCGTCCTTACAAAGATTCAAGCAACCGCCACCATGAGCAGGTCGGTAGATTTTGCTTTGACACTTTGTTAACGCTCGGAGCGAATTCTATTATAAAAAATAATCCATTACGTCATCACGCCCAGATGGATGTCCTTTTGTATTTAACATTTTTTCTAATTCTGTAAATAAAGCAGTTTACGGGGAGGTCAAAATATAGTGAATAACCCTGTACATCGTCCTTTTTCAAAAATGATTACAAAAGTCTTAAAAATAGTTTTAACTGCTTCGTTTGAGTGAGTCTACCACTTTCTGAAAAATTTCAGAGTGAAGGTTGGACGCGTTTTCTCACGCCCCGCGCCTAAACCTGCACGCTTAGGTTTTGTGATTGCAAAACGACAATAGGGCTTTTCATCGATTGTCATTTGTTTCGAGCTTCTGTCATGTGCCACATAATCTTAATATATCTACGTCATACGTCTTTGGTTTGTATCATTGGTATATGCGTATATGCCAATAACGTATGACGTAGATATATTAATATTATGTGACATGTGACCGAAGCTCGAAACAAATGACTGTGAATGAAAAGCCCTATTTTTAATTTTAATCAAAAGATTATGCGTTAGAATAAAATAAATTATTTGTGTCGAACAAAAAAGAGGGCGCTATCGTCGAGCCCGACACCCCCAAGATGTCACTCTAGCACGGTACAGTTTTGTTATTACAAAACTCTTAATTTTCAATTGAAAATATTAATTAATAAAGCTTGTTGATCTTTGTCCGACAAATTTACAGGTTCGTTTCTTTAGTCGGACAACGTAAATATGTTTGTATATTATTGTATGTATATTATGGCAGGTTATGTTTTGCGATTACAAAATTTCGGACACGAATAACAAGTGAAATATTGGAGGGTCCTTTATCCAAATATAGCACTGTCCGACACAAATTGGGTATTAGATAGCCATATTATATTTTTTATCGCAAATTTTATGAACCCAACGTTTAACTTAAGCTAATTGACACTAACTGGTTTTTGATTATTACTCAAAACAAAAACGAGTTTATTTTATTATCAACAATATTCTAATAATCAACAATCTAATAGAAATGCCACAGTATTTATACAGTGACGAGTGTATTAAAAATCGGCAAAGCAAGCAAAAGCATAATATCTTGTGAAATAAATAATAGAGATGAAACTAGTAGAGGTGGGAAATTATCAATAGAAACCTACAAATTTACATTATATTGATAGTTGCCCACATTTAGACTAGGGGGAGTTAGGCAACTGCCACTGTGATAGCAGTGGCGGCTCGTCAGAGTGAATCGCGAAAACAACAATTACTCTCACTATTATACAACGTGTAAATTCCATATTGTCACTGATTGTCCATACGTACGGAGCATTAGCATTAGAACGCATGATCGCGTCTCAGTTTTATTACATATTATTGTAGGCAGGACCCTGGGTTATCCCGAGATGCATGAACGGAGCCGAGAAGCCCAGCATTCTCCGTTGCTAATGCTCCGTGCAGCGCAGCAGGCGTTTAAATAGACCCGGTCTCCTAACAGTGGCATCTACGGCGGCATCACACGCTGCCCGGAGATATACCAAGGGAGGCAGAGTACTTTCTCAGCTTCGTTGGGTGGTTGGGTGCGTCTCGGGACAACGAATTTTAGGGTCCTGACTAAAAATAATGAAAAATCTAAAAGTGCGAATTTTGTTATGAAATTTGGTATGTGGGGTTATAATAATATTTGGAACAACTTGCTCAAATAACTTTTTCCGATATCTCTAAGTAATTTATCGTGTTTTTGAATTCGCAGTAAGCCGCGTTTAGAATTAAAAAAATTCAGTTGAGTATCTTAAAAAATTTGAAGCTTCATTATGTATGGACTGCAAAACTTCAAATCTGTATTTATTTTGATATGCATAGGTATCTATTTACAAATAGATGGAATTGTTAACAAATAAACTACACAAACTTTGGTATTAAACTTTTACTATTAGACTAACTATTTTTAAAATGATATGATGATACTATGAAATGTAAATAAAAAATGGTCAAAAGATGGGGCCTTAAATTACATTTTTTGGCGCATTTTTTTGCTAGTGCAAATTTGTCTAGATATTTTACAGTTAGGTATAGCCTCCCCTATTGTAAAAATCACGAGCCGCCACTGTGTGATAGAAAGAATTTTATAAAATTCTCGTGTGACAGTTTGACTCTGATACGTCTAAAGGTGGGAAACTATCAGTATAATGTAAATTTATTCATTTCTATTGATCATTTCCCACCTCTACTAGTTTCATCTTTTTATATCACAACGTATTATGTTTTTCGTCTTTTCCGTTAGTTTGCCGGTTGTTAGCGCACTCATCACTGTACCTAATAGTTAAACAAGAAAACTAAAAATTTTTACAAGTATCACAAGTACAGTAAAAAACTAAATGTTATAAATAAACTAATCTGTATTACATGTACTTATATAATAGTAGATTCGATTCTAAAAACCAATTAGGGCCAGATTTAATGTGAATTGACCGCCTAGATATTTAATAAAATGTGATATCAAAGTGTAAAACATTCAAACAAGAGAGACCATAATACTATCAATCTTAAATTAAGTTTTATTGTGCAATTTCACATCGGGAAGAAAAAATTTGGACTTACATAAGTACAATCGATAAGTGAACGAAAAAGGAATCAGTCAGTACGCCATCCGTCTCAAATAGATAGTTTTCCAATAGTCGAGGAAATAAAGCACTAAAATCGCCTAAACTTCTAACTTTTTTAAAGTAAGAAGGGTCGTTATGAAACCTTGATCGTGCATTCGATTCGGCAGAGCTTCAGGAAAATTCTTGACCACTTGACATGAGGGAAAATGCATTTTCCAAAGTGCATCTTAGTGTTCAAAAAATAAAAATTCACAACTCGGAAAATAATTATGGAAATGATTTTAATTTCCTCGCTTACAGGTGTTTTCAGATTTTTCTATTAGCGCTTTCTATCGTGCTTACTTTTAAAGAGTACCCTTTTAATTTTTGGTTTAATCCAGTATTAAGTATTAATAAATAAATATACAGGGTGTAACAAAAATACAGGTCATAAATTTAATCACATATTCTGGGACCAAAAATAGTTCGACTGAACCTAACTTACCTTAGGTACAAATATGTACATAAAAAAAGTTACAGCCCTTTAAAGTTACCAAATTAAAATCGATTATTTCCAATATATCGCAAACTATTCGAGATTTTTTATTGAAATTGGAAATGTGGAATTCTTATGGCAGTAGCATCTTAAGAAAAAATTATAGTGAAATTTGGACACCCCTTAAAAATTTTATAAGAGTTTTGTTTCTTTAAACCCCCCCTCCCAAACTTTTGTGTACGTTCCAATTTAATTATTATTGTAGTACCATTAGTTAAACACAATGTTTTACAAACATTTTTGCGTCTTAGTACTTTTTCGAAAAGTCAGGTTTTATCGAGATATTTTGAGTATTTGTCAAATTCACCACATATTTGTATATGGTAAAGTACGATTATGGAGACTTTGTAATAACATGAAAATTTATTTATGATTTACATTTTTAGGTATACTTTGAACCATGTTAAAAAAGAAGCCACAGTAATACTTTAATTGGAACGTACACAAACATTTAGGGGGTTTAAAGGCACAAAACCCTGCCTTATCGAAAAAAAACTACCTTATCGAAAAAAAACTGCCTTATCGAAAAAAATTTAAGAGGCAAATAATTTTTGAAAATATTGAATTTAACTAATGGTACCACAATAATAATTTAATTGGCACGTACACAAAAATTTGGGGGGTTTAAGGGAATAACACCCCTTAAAATTTTTAGGGGGTGCACAAATTTCACTATGATTTTTTTTCAAGATCTTCCTGCCATAAGAATGCCACATGTCCATTTTCAATAAAAAATCTCTAATAGTTTTCGATATATTCGAGAAAATCGATTTTCATTTTGTAACTTCAAAGGGCTGTAACTTTTTTTATGTGCATATTTGTACTAAGGTAAGTTAGGTTAATTCGAACTAATTTTGGTCCCAGAATATGTACTTTAATTTATGACCTGTATTTTTGTTACACCCTGTATAACGTTAAAGTAATAAATAAGTAGATGTGGCTGCGGAGAATAGTGGGTGTTTAATAGGGCTTTTCATTCACAGTCATTTGTTTCGAGCTTCTGTCATGTGTCACATAATATTAATATATCTACGTCATACGTTATTGATATAACCAATGATACAAACCTAAGACGTATGACGTAGATATACTAATATTATGTGACACATGACAGAAGCTCGAAACAAATGACAATCGATGAAAAGCCCTATTATCCTAGCATGATCTTAGTACAAATAATACTAAAGCCGTGATGTCATTGATTGTAAAATGGGTCTCTCTTGTTGAAATATATCAAAGTAAATAGAATCTAAAGCTATATTAAAATGCGTTTGATTGGCAGTACATAGTATAGTGATTGGCACACTTTTTGATAGTAAAATGACATTTTGTGCCAAGCGAAATGTATTTTAGCTTTAAGGTTTTATCCAACCAACAATGTAATTAATATTTAAGATAAAATAATAAGTCTAAATTAAAAGGCGAATAATAGCGGGAAACAGATGTTTCTTTTCAATGCAATGAAATCAAAGCTTCTCTCACGAAGAGCAAAAATCCAAATATATCAGACTTTAATACGGGTAAATGAAGATAAAACAAAATACATAGTCGTCTCAAAACAAGAACGACGGCGAATAAGGCAAAATATTATTATAAACGATCATAACTTCGAAGTGGTTAAAGAATTTAAATATCTAGGAGCAACAATCACAAATGACAACAAATTAGAGCGAGAAGTTAAAACGCGAATAATGACAGGAAACAGATCTTTCTTTGCAATGAAACATCTAATGAAGTCAAAACTTCTTTCACGAGGTGCAAAAATCCAGATATATAAGACCATAATACGACCAGTAGTCGCGTATGGAAGCGAAACATGGACGCTAACAAAAAGAGAAATAAATAAATAAATTGCTGGTGTGGGAACGAAAAATCCTTCGAATGATATATGGCCCTTCCAGAGACAGCGTGACAATTAATGGAGGCGCAGATATAATAACGAGCTAGAGTCTTTATTCGGAAAAGAAAATCTAGTCAGATATATAGACTCAGATGGGCAGGGAATGTGATACGCAGTAACGACAATCACTTTATAAACAATGTGTTCTGAGAAAGGCCAGATGGAAGAAGGTATGTACGACGGCCTAGAAAAAGGTAGAAAGATGCAGTCAAAGAAGAACTACCTAGAGAAAATGGGAGTGCGGCAATGGAAATTAGTTTCAAAGGAGAGACAAACATGGAAGGCAATAGTAAACGCGGCAAAGACTCACGAAGATTTGTAATAAGAAGAATAATAAGTCTATATCGTTGTTTGTCATGCCTTTGGATCAAGAATATCATTAGAAAATTAAATATTTTAGCATTTATCCACCTTTTAGATGATATGCCATGATTTTATTTGGTGCGCAGTCTTTAACTGAACTACATTTAATTTTAAAATGAGTGAAAAATAATTTCGACCACGAGTCCAGTAATCTGTTAACCGAGGTACAGTAGTACCAAGCGGCGCCGCTAGGAGAAAAATCTCCAATAATGCGTCGCAGATTTTACTTTAACGAAACGTGGTCATTTTGTACTCTAAAACGGAGTAAGGTATAACAAAAAAGAAAATAATCGTTTTCGTTCTGATTCAATTCGAGTCTTTTGCCAAGCAAGACTCGAATTGAATCAGAACGAAAACGATTATTTTCAAGGCTTTACAAGAAGACTCTTCTTGTAAAGCCTCTTTGACAAGGAATAGATTCCGAAACATCAGGTGTCAGAGGATGGCAAGAGACTCGAATTGAATCAGAACAAAAACGATTATTTTCTTATTTAATATTAAGTATAGTCGAAACAATAAAGCACTGAAGATCCGAAAAAAAAAGGACAAGACGGATCTTAATAATTCTTTTTACATTCGATTCGTGAATGTGCCAGGAAACTTTGTGAACCTGAGCCATGATATAATATTGAAAAACTGCATACAAAAAATGCATTCTTAAAGTGCATCTCAAACAGACAATAAAAAAAATTCAAAACTCGTCAATTATCGGCGGAAATGAGTTCAATTTTGTTACTCGGGGGTTTTTGGGTCGCTGAAAACGAATATGACGTCAAAAGTGATCTCCGGAGTACCTGGTGCAAAGGTTACCTACTGTTTACCTCGTCATTAAAATTCATTAAAAAATTAGTCAAAAATCATTACTCGGGGGTTTTGGGGCCGCTAACGACGAATATGACATCGAAAGTGATTTTCGGAGTACTTGGTGCCCAGGGTACCTACTGTTTAGCTCTCTTGTGGAGTTTTCGGCAACAAATTTATTACAAAATTAGTCAAAAATAATTCCTCGAGTGTTTTTGGGGTCGCTAACGACGAATATGACATCGGAAGCGATCTCCAGAATACCTGGTGCCCAGGGTACCTACTTCTTATTTCCGTTTACCTCGTTTTTTGGAGTTTTTGGCAAATTCATTAAAAATTAACTAAAATTCATTACTCAGGGATTTTGGGGTCTCTATGACGAGGAATATGACCTCGGAAGTGATCTCCGGTGTACCTGGTGCCCAGGGTACCTACTGTTTATCTCCTAACTAATGATGTTTGACTAATTTTTTAATGAATTTGCCGAAAACTCCATAAAACGAGGTAAACAGTAGGTTGGCACCAAGTACTCCGAAAATCACTTCCGATGTCATATTCGTCGTTAGCGGCCCCAAAAACCCGAGTAATGATTTTTGACTAATTTTTTAATGAATTTTAATGACGAGATAAACAGTAGGTAACGTTGGCACCAGGTATTCCGGAGATCACTTTTGACGTCATATTCGTTTTCAGCGACCCAAAAACCCCCGAGTAACAAAAGTGAACTCATTTCCGCCGATAATTGACGAGTTCTGAATTTTTTTTATGGTCTGTTTGAGATGCACTTTAAGAATGCATTTTTGTATGCAGTTTTTCAATATTATATCATGGCTCCGGTTCACAAAGTTTCCTGGCGCATTCACGAATCGAATGCAAAAAGAATTATTAAGATCCGTCTTGTAATTTTTTTTTTCGGAGGTAAAGCATATTTTAGTGCTTTATTGCTTCGTTTAGTGTGATCTATATTATTGTGCATCCATATTTAGCACAATTCCAAACTGATTTTAATAATTACTTGTTGGTCAGATAAACAGTAAAAAAATCGAGGGTCTTTTATATAGGGGACAATTTTTATTCTACTATACATATTAATAATTTTAGATCCTAGATTCATTAAAAAATAACACTCCTTCTTATTAGATCGTAGTTATTGCTAGTCGATTTGTGTTGTCCAGAACAATTTCTTTTCTAATATGAAAATAATAAGGAAAATAAAATAGTATCTATTAAATTTTCACTCGAAAAAGATACAGATACCTCAAATGCCCACAAAGTGATAATTTACTTAAATTATTCCATCAATCAGATACCCAATTATGTGGTTTTATGCTTTTTAACACTAGAAGCACCAGTCATTTTGAATACTTTCTATTTTTCACCATTTGTATTATTTATTCATAGTTATTTTAGAAACTTGATAATTTAGGACTTTTCCTAGATCTATTTGAGGATTATAATTTCTCCTTGGTACACCTAACGGTGTACCAAGGAAAAACGATCAAAAATTTTCTAGTGCTGAGTTATCTACACAAAAATAATATTGAAATATGCATAGATAAAAAGAAGAAACCTAAAACCATTATCTACTACAACAACACAAAATACGGAGCACATGTGGTAGATCAGATGACCAGACAGTATTCAACCAAATCAAGTTCAAGAAGATGGCCGTTGCAGGCTTTTTTTATATTTTAGATATGGCAGGAATAAATGCTTTTACCTATTCTATATAATAATGAAGTTACTGGCAGTCAAACATCTAGACAAACTTTCCTACTTCAGTTAGCAGAAGAATTGCGACAAGATTATATGACTAAGAGCAGGACAACATCAACGGATTCAAATCCAAGCGGTACAACACCCCTATCAAATAATAAACATAGGGATTGCCAAACAGGGGACTACAACAAAAATCAAACATGTGAAATTTATGTAAAAACATTGTGTATGGGTCTTGTACAAGCAAAATTGAAATATTTTGCTACTGCATAAAATGAGCTTAAAAAATTTGTTTAAATTAACAAAATATGTCTTTTATTAGTAGGTATTAACTCAATATAGATTTTTCTAGTAAAAAAGAGTACAAAAATGACTGGCCATAGAAAATTCTAATAACCGTCATTTTGACCGCCCTGATGCTTCTAGGTAAAAAAATAATGCTGGTGCTTCTAGTGTTAACGGAACCCCAGTATATTATTAATTTTTATATTCCATTTGTTATGCAAAAATATTTGGAGTAGGTTCCTCAACGTTTTTGTTGTGTTTAAATCCTCCACAATTGCAATCTTATAATTTATGGTAAATATAATTTTAATTGGCAACGTAGATTAAGCAGACTTTCTCGAGTGAAATAATTAGAGTCCATATAGAGGCAAAAATGTAAAATAAACGTAGTATACAATTTAATTTTTGCGCTAATAACACAAGCTGTAGTGGAAAAACTCACAAAATTTTGTTTAATTGCAAGTCACTTGATAGGTCTCAACTCTGGCAAGATCCTTTATAAAAGGTATATTTAAAAAACCCCAGTAAGGGTTACATCACAAAACAAAACGTTTTCGGATTAATATATAATCCGTCATCAGTGTTAAACCAATAGCATGCATGCGTGAGGCACCAAAAAGTACCCTTTAAAAGTTTCAAGATCTTTAATGACACTACATATTTTTATTAAAACAGATGGATGTTGCAAATATTCCTGGATATAACATATAACCCAGGGCAAAACGTGGCTCTAACCCACGTGGATTTGATATGCAAGGAATGAACCTCACATATTGAAAATTGAGTGTCAACTTGAGTGTCAGTTAACACTCAATTTTCAATATGTGAGGTTCATTCCTTGCATATAACATCAACGTGGGTTAGAGTCCTGTGTTGCCCTGGGTTCAGGAATATTTACAACATCCATTTGTTTTAATAAAAATATGTAGTATCATTTAAGATCTTGAAACTTTTAAAGGGTTCTTACCCATAACTTTTTGGTGCCTCACGCAAGCATGTTATCGGCCCAACACTGATGATGGATTACCTATTAATCCGAAAACGTTTTGTTTTGTGATGTAACCATTATTAGAATCTTTTAAATATACATTTTATAAAGGATCTTGTATTTTTTGATTGCATGTACTGAAAATATGAGTAAAATGAAAGATTAAAAAACAGCTTGTGTTTTAATTCAGTTCAGAGGTGATGCGCCATCCCTATACCTACGTTTCTGTCTCTCCAGACGTCTTCAGTAGGGCTACATGAACACTTCTGAATCGAAAGGAAACCAAGCTGCCTGTTTAATTTTTCGTTTTGATTCAAAGGTGTTAATGTAGCCCTACTGAAGACGCCTGGAGAGACAGAAACGTACGTATGGGGACGACGCATCACCTCTAAACCGAATTGAAACATAAACTGTTTTTTTTTTCCATCGACCGTCCATTTATGATCAATTTTAACACCCTCAAATCATTGAGTAATGACCCCTATTAATGAATGATTTTCTATTAATGAACGATTTCATTATAGGCAACACAACATACATTGCTTGCATAAATTAATTAAACGCTCTGTGATTGGCAATTACCTGTAGTGTAGGCAACCAAACATATACCTATTTATATTCCCACTAAAAATTTTAAAATCAAGTAGCCGCTGTTAGTACTATCTGTCATTGTATGTCATTATTTACTTTATTGTTTAAAATTCTGTGTATTTGAAAAATCAAAAGATAGATATACTTATCTTTATTTCTGAAAAGTACGGTCGACGGAAAAGTTTTGTAACGAACTCGTGAATTAACGTATTCTCGTATTGGAACATTTTTTATTCGTTTGTGGGTTATTGTAGGTAATGGTGTTGTTCTATTGAATTGAAGATTGAGTTTTGTTTAGTCAGGGCCAGGACCTGCAGAGTAAAGTGAAGGCTCTAAGACATTTCAAATTGCTAGTTATTCACGATGTTCTTCATCCGAACTTTGTGTACCTACTTTAAGCACTTTGTTTTATCTAAGTTAATTCTCCAGTCCAGTAGTTACCCTTAAGAGGTCAATTACATAATTTCCAGAGTTAATCCACTACCGTAACAGACATAACAAATATAGAATTGACATTTATTTCCTGAACTTAGTTTGAAACAACAATTTTTGCTGGGGCTATGTCTTCTTAAAGTTAGCTTGGGCGGTCGAGTTGTCAATCATGTTAAGGACGGGTCGGGGCGTTTCCTTGGTGTTAGAAGAAGACAAAGAGCTGCTACTCACGCCGGAATCGCTTGATTTTTCGCTCAGACAGCTTCTTCCTAAGACGTTTACGTTTCCAGATTCCAGTCCTACGTCGCTGTTGCTCGTTCCACCTGAAAATTATTACAGCTTGTATTACAACTTGCCAAAACGTGTAAAAACAAGAGTATAGAGATCCGTTTCTATCAAATCTACTTATTTCATGGCAATTAATTACAATTTTAATTTAATTTAATAATGGAAGAAAACAAGACCTTGACAGTAATTGGACAGAACATGTCCATTGGAAGAAAAAACATCAACAACTTAAGAAATGAACAGGAGCAAAATTAATACTATAGAGAGTTTTTATAGCCAATTATACAAAGAACAGGAGACTTAAGACCCAAAAACAATAAGTCCCCGCAAGCAATGAAATAGTGGCACGTGCCTTGAAAGTGGTTGGAAAAAGATTATGATAGGTCCTTGGCAAACTATTCGCTAAATCAGAGGTTCCCAACCAATGTGCCGCGGCACACTGGTGTGCCCTGAGGTCCCTGTAGGTGTGCCGCGAAATTTCATTATACTCACTATCATAGAGATTATTTACCCAAGTGTGCCATGGCTGAACCAGTTTTTAAGTTAGTGTGCCTCAAGCTAAAAAAGGTTGGAAACCGCTGCGCTGGATGTCTGCAGAAAGCAGTAGAACCAACTCAGTATAATAACGCAGAAATTATCCTACTTGTCCCCACCCACCAGAATGGGTGATTGTCAAACTCAGAAATTCCCGATACAACGTGGAATAAGTCAGGGGGACATCATATCAACGAAACTGTTGACTACCATTTTGGAATATGAGTGGGCCAAAGAAAACAGTCCACCTCGATATTTGGCAGTATTTATTAGATTTTAAGGAAATGAAGAAACAGGTCGATTTTTGATCTAAAGAGGACACGTTTTTACGGTACATACATCTGTCATTTGTCAACCCCCTCCCTTCCACTTTCCCCACCACCTATTTTTAAATAGGGAATAGGGGTCGTGTGCTAGCTCATTTAAAAGCTTATTCAATTCTCTATTCAGCAATATAAACATTAGCATAATTATTTATACAGGGTGTCCAAGAAAAATTATTTTAAATTAAATTAATTGACACAAAAAGAAGAATGTATGTAATTTATTTAACTTAAAATACATTCTACTGCTGACAGAAAACAGAAAGAAATGTTTATTTGATATATAAACATTGTTTGTTGTTTAAATTCAATATTCAACCCACCAAATTAAGCGAAAAGTAATGTTTATTAAATTTATTAAAAACATTTTTTCTGTTTTGTGACAACAGTAGAATGTATTTAAATTTAAATAAATTACATACATTCTTCTTTTTGTGTCAGTTAATTTAAATCAAAATAATTTTTCTTGGACACCCTGTATAAATAATTATGTCAATGTTAATATTACTGAATAGAGAAGTGAATAACCTTTCAAATTAGGTAGCACACGACCCATATTCCCTATTTAAAAATAAGGAGTGGGGGAAATGGAAGGGAGGGGGTTGACAAATGACAGATGTATGTACCGTAAAAATATGTCCCCTTAGATCAAAAATTGACCTGTTTTTTTATTTTCTTAAAATCTAATAAATACTGCCAAACATCGAGGTGGACTGTTTTCTTTGGCCCACTCTGTGTATATGTATGTAAAAGCATAACTGACCATAAAGGCATAAACATAAACGGAGAAAAGCTTAGCCACCTGAGGTTTCCAGATGATATTGTTGTAATAGCTGATAGGATACATGAGGCCAAAGGTAAATCAGCTCTACCTTTCCTCGCTAGAAATGGTATTAAAAAGATTCTACGTACACACTTCACCTTTTAGATCATAATAATTATTTTAATATCTAATTTCAAATTTTCTTATTCAAAATAAAGGCCGTAAGCTACCTTTACTAAGCTTTGTTTTTAAACCAAGAGGAGTAAGCTAAAAAGACAGATTCAAACCCAAGAAAGTCACTAGAAATATCACCAAATACACCTTCTTTTTTAGTTAGTCATATCGGCCTTTGACGATAATACATAAATATTATGTTATACTAATACGTCGTTAAAGAGTTCTAAAAACAACTGCTTTTTATATAAAAACAGACTAAAAATCTAAAAAATTAAAGGAATAACGCAGAAAATATAAAAAATCGCCGACATAACTTAATTAACTTATAAAATGCCAAGAGTCTCAAAATTTTATAAATGTCATTAGTGTCAAAATTTTATAACAGTGGAGTAAACTTGCCTGAGGTTGGGCCAATTACAAACAAGCTTTACGGCGCGGGAAATTTGAATTACTCCTCTTGGTTTAAAAACAGACTATAAAATCTATGGAAATTAATAAATTAAAAAATACAGATATAATTCTGAATGACCACCTTGAGACAAACAGCTCCCCACTCCTCAACCTTTTCAGCAAAATACAAGCTTAGACACACAGTACAAATTCATCACTTGAGACAGTCACTGCCGAAACAGCTGTAACGACAAAGTGTGATAAATTTTGTTGAAATATTGAAAATAAAAGTTTTCAGTGTTTTATTGTTCTACGGTCAAATCCATCACTTATATTAAGTTGTGTTTACAAAAAACTACTGAACCTGTACTGAATCCTCTAACGAACGCATTTTGAAACATAAAAACACCCAAGGCCAAATTTTATATGTGAAAATATCATAATGCAGTGAATTTGCAAAAATACTATACAACTGTTGAAACTTTCTCCAAGAATTATTTTGAATATTAGTTTTAAGTCGGTTTGTCAATTTATTAAAACTTACCCAATACTACCGCTGAAAACTAAAGTGACTAGAGTGAAAAAATACTACAAATAAAAGTGTACCACAACCCCTACTTCTACCTTCATTGTTGACTCTTACTTTGCGCGTATTTCTCCATGGGCAACTTCGGTTCTTCTGTCTCTTCTAAATTTTTTCTAGCGGTGCCGCTCATCGACCGCGCGGCGCAGGCGGTCGTTTTGCGACACGGATCTATTAAAGAAGTTTGTCCGTGGACACTTACATAAGAGTCTTTGGGTTTTTTCTGCTGGAGCAGCTGCAGCTCAATGCTGGCGGAATTCGGTATGTTCGGTTGATATGACAGTTCTTCCTTGAGGTTTATCAAGTTTTTCTGGGCCTGTTTCACTCTGGCCATGATTTCGTTGTTGCATTGTTCGACGACGGAATCCAAGTTGTTTCTGTTGTCGCTGAAACCTAAAACATGTTGTTTATTATAGTTCTTGAAATACTTTTACATGGGGTTTCTAATACAGATATTTGCAGTACAACTATTGTAGCTGACGCTTGAAGTATCGTGTAATTACTGAATAAAATGAAAAAAAGACACTATAAAACACTTCAAGCGTTAGCTGCGCATCTGATCCGGCTCGAAGGACCAAAATTTGAAGCTGAAGCTTAAATAATTGTGTATTTATTGAATAAAATGAAAAAGGCAATATAAAATGCTATTTATTTATTGCATTAAAATAGCGCGACCATTTTGAGTGTGTGTAGTTCTGAATGTAAACTCTAAATCTCAGGTTAAAGTGCGTAGACATATATGGGCGTTGAGTTTAGACACAATTTGGGGTGAGTGGCGCGTACAATTATTATTTTCTAACATTCGACTTTGACACATCAAATAACGGTGTAGAAAACACATAATTTTTATCCAGTTAAAATTTTTCCAGTTAAAATCCAGTTTATCTATCCAGTTAAAATTTTTTTTCGATTCAATTTCTACTGATAAAATTGCAATAGAACAACAATTGTTGCATCCATGTTTGTGTGAAAATGTTGAAATGAAAATGAAAGCTAAAAAATAATTAAATGAGACAACTTTTAATAAAAATGCAACAATATTGAAGCCATTAAACAAAGACATGGATGTAACAGTCCTTGATCACCGTAATAACACCTGGAAGTCTGCAAAAATCTTGAATCAACGTGAATTACCTATTAGATCATACATCCTGCAAGATGACACTGGAAACTCTATCAGAAGGGACAGATGTCACATAAGATCATCAGCAAATAAACATGTTGTAGACTTTGGTGATGATCGAATAAAGAGCGGGTGGTAATAATCATTTGGGTGGTGATGTTAGTGAGTGTCATGAATTGCCAGACAGTGAGGGTATTGAAAGAAGACTGATAATCATACACCACACCTGAAATGTCAAATCCTACTAATACTTACTGTACAAGGTCAGGGAGACAAATTAAAAAACCTTGTGAGCTTAACTTATAAAGAAAAAGAAAAGAGGATGTATGATACAGAGTTAAGTGACATTCATATTATTCATGTTGGTAACAAGACGACATGACAGCTGACAGCGAGGTGACGGTGACAGGAGTTAGGTTCAAGGTTGTTAGGATAGCGTTACCGGCATGTAAAATGTGAACTAAGATACTTGTTAGTCATAAAATAATTATTTAATATAGTATTGTATTTGTTTTATACACCTTCCATCAGGCTTATACAAGTGGAAATATAAATAGTGATAATACCATACAACAGACACTTACAAATAACTGGGACACGAAATCAAAATTAGCAGAGATAATCAAACACATGAAATACAGAGGCGAATAGGCTTGAGATGGGCAGCATTTTGGCAAAACTAAGACATATTAAAAAAAAAACAGTAAAATCCTGTATAAAAGGTATATTTAAAAAAACCCTCAAAAGGGCCACATCAAATTCACATAACTAGTTTTCGACTGGTTTACCAGTCATCATCAGTGCTTACCTAAAATGAATATAACCTGATAAAAAAGGCAAAGATGTTGAAACTTTGACTAGGGTTAAAAAATATTAGGTTATACTCACGTGCAATGTACATGCTAACCACCAAGATAGTATTATACAAAAATATGTGGGTCAAAGCCCAGTAAAAGTAGTCCGTCAAGGAAACATTGGTATAAAATGCTACCTTAAGCCTGGATGTTTAAAATATTATCTAATTTGCCATAGGTAACATCTGAGATCTAGATATGACTTGTTCACATGTTGGAAGTGAGACGGCAAGTGAAAATGAAATGGTTGGGAACCTCGGAACGATGACAAGACAAACGACAGTTCCACAGGTAGTTAAAAATAACCTGTCATATTTTTTTCCCACATATTTTTGTTGGTCGTTAGCATGTACATTGCACGTGAGTATAAGCTAATATTTTTTAACCCTAGTCAAAATTTCAACATCTTTGCCTTTTTTATCAGGTTATATTCATTTTAGGTAAGCACTGATGATGACTGGTAAACCAATCGAAAACTAGTTATGTGAATTTGATGTGGCCCTTTTGAGGGTTTTTTAAATATACCTTTTATACAGGATTTTACTGTTTTTTGTATCACATGGTATACAGCTAACTAACGGAAAACTTTTTCCTTGTGGATTTTTATATTTTCAAAAGTTCAATTCCCATGTGTCTCAAGAGGAAGGTTTATGTGTTTTGCCCGTACAAACTTATGGAGCGAAGACTTTAAAATTGACGCAAAAATCCGCGAGTAAACTCAGAGTTACACAACGAGCCATGGAACGTACAATGCTGAACGTGAGCCTTCGACACCACATAACAAACCAACAAATCAGGAAAAGATCAGGAGTTCAAGACGTCATAGAAGGAAGCACGACACTTAAGTGGAACTGGGCAGGGCACTTAGCTAGAAAACAAGATGGATGGTGGACAAGACGAATCATGGAATGGAGGCCCAGAAACTATAAAAGAAGCCGAGGATGACCACCATCTAGATGGACAGACGACATAAAAATAGTAGCGGAAAACTGGCTACAAGCGGCTCAATGTAGAGAACACTGGAAAGAACTGAGGGAGGCCTGTGTCCAGCAGTGGACGCGATTATCTGATTTATAACACTGTGGTTTAAGCATTGTTACTTTTTTTTTGTGTGGGAAGAATGTAAATGTTAGATGTTTAAATGGACATACCTGCACTATCACTAGTATCTGATTCTCCTTGTGGTGAAATATGCTGTTGGACCTGCCGCGTACTTTTTACAGAAGCGTCGTAACAGCCTGAGTCTCGGGGAAATTGACGCCTTCCAAAAGGGGAGTTTTCGGTATCACGCGTGAGTCCTCTGTGTTCGTCACACTCACTGCTCGAGCCTGCGATATCTCCCTCACTGCCTGCTACAAAAATTAACAAATTTATTAAATCACATATTATTTCAGAATATTTGAATATTTCAAAAAAATTACTAACACAACAAAGACCAGAATTTACTAACATAGAAGACAACACGATAGATATACATATAAATTCATCATCATTACACATAAGTAAATCAGAGATGGAAGAAATAAGTCGGTGTTACGATTTGTGAAGTTACGAATTGTGACGTTACGATTTGTACTGTCATGAAATAATACATATAGTAAAGCTAAAGATATACTTACAATCCATCTCATGCAGAAGCTGCACAGCTGTCAACAACTTAGCTCTGTGATCGGTATTCACTATCCCCAAATAATCCAGATCACTGGGTTCCAATTCCTTAAACAATTCTAAATCTTCGTAACCGTTCAATATAAATACAGAAATATAGTCATGTAGACCGATCTTCTTTAACAAATCCTCCACAGATACGGGCTTGCCTTTAATGTTGCGATGCCATTTTATATCTCTTTTTGATTTTACCGATCGTTCGGATAATAGTTCTACATTGATGAATTTAAAAGTGCCCTTCTTGCCTCTGCAGATACCCCTCCATTGCCCACTTGGATTCATTGAAACTATATCTATAATATCACCAGCCTAAAATAAAAAAAATTGTGAGAATGAGGAGTAGATACAGGAGTAGATGCTATAAGACTATAAAAAATGACTAAAATCCTTTATAAAAGGTATATTCTATTGATATCCCTAAAGAAGGGCTACATCACAGATCGTTTTTGGACTAACAATCACATCATCAGTGCTTTTTACAAGTAAAGGGCATACTTGAGTCACTAAGATATGTTTGTGAAAACCCTTTAGATATTACAGAGTTATAAAATGTTTAAATTATTGTATTAAAATGAAAATGTTTAAAATATTCCTAGACTTAATATCAGGCATTAATGACTCTCTCCACCTGGGGATATAAGCAGTTGATTAACCTCATTTTTAGAATTCGTAAAATCTACATTTTATTTCCTCCTGTAGTGATCGTGTTTTTAAAATTTTTAAACATGGGTATACAATTTCTCACTGAAGAACGTTAATACTGGTTTTCTTCTTCTTCTTCTAAGACACTACAGTTCAAATTGAGCCTTGGCCTCCTCTATTTTTTGCCTCCACCCTTATTTGTCTGTGGCTGCTCTTCTCCATAAACGGACTCCTAAAAGTGCTTGTGCGTCGCTGTTTACTGTGTCTTCCCAGCGCTTTCTTGACTTTCCAACCGTTCTCTTTCCCTGCCTTTTATCGTTCAGTGCTCTTTTCGGTAGCCTATCCTCTCCCATTCTTATCACATGTCCGGTCCATTGCAATCTTTGTATGCTAATGGAGCCTGACAGGGGTGTTTCCTTATAAACTTGATAAAGCTCGTTGTTATACCCACAGGTATAACAACGTATAATTCCGTTTTCCCTCACAGGTTCTAGTATTCTTCTCAGTACTTTTCCTTTCGAATGTGTCGAGTTTGTTTTTGGATGTTTTTTTCAGGACCCATGCTTCACTGCCTTAGCATGCTATTGGTCGAATACTATTTTGGCTTACCTTAAATTTTAATGCCTCCGTATCATACGGGCTTGGAGTATGATCCACCAACGCTCTAGCTCGTCCCACAATCTGATCCGTCGGACTGGGATCCGGTTCTTCATTTGATATTGAACTATGGTTACTACCGGCTCTCACCAATGCTTGCGTACCTAAAACCACAACAAAATTAGCGTCAGCAACAAAGTATACAGAGCAGAGCACTCAGAATACAGAGCAGCAATGTCAAAGGCTACACAAATAGTGCTAACACCTACAGAGGATTATAACAACTCTGCTTGGAAGAATATAAAATTAACTTTTTAAATATACATAGTTACTTACTTGATCCTGACCCACTAGGCAAGCTTTCCACTGAACTAGCTGAACATTGGAAACTTTGATCAGGAATGCGTTGCTGGTCTACGTTGTCGTTTTTTAACCTAGAAATTTTCCTTTGGACGTCTTCTCGAAGTCCTCTTACTTTTCCTACTAAACCGGATACGCCAGCAGATCGGCCATCACTAGACTGCAATTAAAAACTTTTATCATTAACTAACTTACAAAAGTAATCATCATCATTCTGTCTGCCTTATCCCTATGCGGGGTCGGCTTCTTTAATTGCATTTCTCCACACAATTCTATCTTGGGTCATATTAATATTATTCCCCTTTACCAACATGCCCTGCCTTATCGTCTCCCCCAGGTCTTCTTTGGTCTTCCTCTCTTACTCCTTCCAGGAATCTGCACTTCAGCAATTCTTCGTATTGGTTGATTAACGTCTCGACGTTGAACACGACCAAACCATCTCAACCTATGCTCTCTCATTTTGGCATCAATTTGTGCCACACCTAGACTTCCCCTAACATACTCATTTTTAATTTTATCCTTTTTTGTCACTCCACTCATCCATCTAAGCATTCTTATTTCCGCCACATGCATTCGGTGTTACTCTTTATTTTCACTGCCCAACATTCAGTTCCGTACATCATAGCCGGTCTTATGGCTGTTTTATAGAATTTTCCCTTTAACTTCATTGGAATTTTTCTGGCACACAACGCACCACTCGCTTCCTTCCACTTCATCCATCCAGCCCTAATTCTACTGCATGCATCTCCATCTATTTCTCCATTATTCTGTACTACCGATCCCAGGTACTTAAAACTATTGCTTTTCACAATCATTTCACCATCCAAAGATACCATTTTATTTGTAGTAACTCCATCTTTAAATGAACATTCCAAATACTCTGTTTTTGTCCTACTAAGTTTTAAACCTTTTTCCTCCAGAGCTTGTCTCCACTGTTCCAGTTTTTGTCGTAAGTCTCTATTTCTTATTAACACGACATCATCAGCATACATTAGGCACCAGGGAATGTTACCCTGTAGTTTCGCTGTTATCTGGTCCAAAACTAATGAGAATAAATACGGACTAAGCACCGAGCCTTGGTGCAATCCTACTTTCACATGAAATTTATCAGTGTCTCCCACACCTGTCCTGACACTAGTCGTTACTCCCTCATACATATCCCTCACAAACTTTACATATTCACCAGGGACTCCTTTCTTATTTAGTTCCCACCACAGAATATCTCGAGGAACTCTATCATATGCTTTCTTAAGATCAATGACTACCATATGAGCGTTTGTTTCTTTACTCCTGTATTTTTACATCAACTGCCTCATAATGAAAATTGCATCTGTTGTTGATCTGCCCTTACAAAAGTAATATTTCCTTTAAAAAAACTTACAACGAGGTGTACATTACATATATGTATAGCATTCTTGAACTCCTAAGTGGAACATAGAGCTTCAATGAAAACGCGCCATCAAGTTCTATTTTGCACTAAGATCTTTTTGCATTCCAAGACTTTCCTTGATTTCTTATCACGTCCATGTCCTTACCTTCTCCAAGTTTGTTCTAAGCGACCTTTTTTTTTCTCTGGGAATTCTAGGGTAGTTTTTGCAATACTGAGCTATTTTTTCGTGGCCAATCCAACCACATTTTCTGAACTTTACCTACTTCATTTTCTATCCTACTTTGTTCGCTCAAGTGTAGCAGATCTTCGTTTCTGATATGGTAGGCCAGAAAATATGAACAATTCTTCGTAAACATTTATTAACAAAGACCTCCAGTTTCTGTGTAAGAGTTTTTGTGAGTTTCCAGGTTTCACATCCGTAGAGTAGAATAAACATGGCATTTGATAATAATAATATAATAATAATAATAATACTTCATTTTAAATAGGATTACCTAATATAAACATGCTAAAGTACATATAGTCAAAACAATACAAGTATTGATATAGTCCATAACATAATTTAAAAAGTAAAAAACTAAAACTAATTTAAAATGTCAATACCTAAAGCCACAAACATTTGATAATTTAAAATTTAAAAAGTAAAAAACTGAAACTAATTAAAATGTCAATATCGAAAGCCACAAACATTTGAATAAAATACCAATGCGATTAATGTAAGCACAATAAGTATACATACAAGGCAACACAAATACATTCAACACATCTTATTCTCTATAATATATTTTTTTAAACTGTACTTGAATGTATTAATGTTTCTACAAGTTCTTAAATCGAGAGGTAGTTCATTATATTCTCTAAACCCTTTGCAAATTAAAGAATTCATCATAAAGCTATTTTGGAACTCAACAATATGTAGATTATTTGTACCCCTTGTATTATAATCATGTACATCTCTCTGAAAAGAAACATATTTTTGAAAGTAAGATGGAGCCAACGAGTTCAATATTTTATACACAAAAACCATGGTTAGGTAATGCAAACGTTGACGAACTGACAACCATTCAAGTGATTTTAACATAATCAATATTGGCGTTATTCTACTAGTTCTTAATATGATGCGCATCCCTCTATTTTGAAGTTTTTGTAACTGACTAATTTTATTAAGACTGAATAAATATACAATCGATGCACAGTAATCAAAGTGTGGCTGTATTATTGTATTATATACAGTTACTTTAGTCTCAGTCGACAGATTTTGAGCTATTCTGGTGAAAAAGTACAATTTTTTTGAAATTTTTTTACTTATATACTCAAAATGTCCATCAAATGACAGCACGTTATCAAGCTGAAAACCTAAATATTTTGCCGTTTTTACAATTTTGATCTCTTCATTGTTAATGTGTAAATTAATCAGATTTAAATTTATTAAACTATACTTATATTTAGTAGTAAAAATAACAGCTTTGGTTTTATCAATATTTAGTTTTAATTTATTCATGTTGAGGTATTTATTAACTCGATCAAGTGTTCTGTTCATCTTCTCTACAGCATTCTCTAACTTAACATCACTACATGCTATCAAAGTATCATCAGCAAAAAGATTGATAAATTCACAATCCAAAAACAAATCTATATGATTTATATACAGTATGAAGAGGAGTGGTCCAAGGACACTACCTTGAGGTACCCCTACCAAAATGTCTTTCTCAGTCGATACTGTATTATTAAAACATACTTTTTGCCTGCGATTGCTTAGATAATCTTCAAACCAACTTAAAACCTTACCGGAAACTCCATATTGTTCAATTTTAGCTAATAAAATGTTTCTATCAATGGTTTCAAAAGCTCTTTTCAGATCCAAAAAAACTCCAATAGTATATTTACCATCGTTTATATCATTCTTTAGCTTGCAGATTGTTAGTTGTAATGCAGTTTCACAAGAATGGTTCTTTCTAAACCCAGATTGATTTTCTATTAAAATTGAATTCCTTTTTACATGTTCCATTAATTGCTCATAAACAACTAGCTCAAGGAGTTTCTCAATTGTCTGTAATAGGTCTAAATTCCTCAGCCTTATTTGTATTACTGATCTTTTGGATAGGAATAATTGTACTAGTTTTAAGCTGATTCGACACCTTACCAGCATCCAGTGACGTATTAATTAAGTTTAGTATGATGTGACCAATTGTCTCATAAATTTCCTTTAACGTTCTACCATTTAAAACTTCATAGTTAGAATATTTATTATCCAACACATTCATAAATGAACCTAACTCTTTCAAAGTTAATTGTACAAAATTGTCAAATGGCAAATAAAGGTTACAATTTACATTTATCCAATCAATAAAAAAATCTACATGACTTAACAATACTAGAAATACTCTCAACAAAATATTCATTAAAACCCATAGATATGTCCATACTGTCTCTTTTAACGGCTATTTCACCAGTGATGTTACATCGAAATTGAACACATTTAGGTGTATCTTTTGTATTTGTATTGACCAATTTTTTTAGTGTCTTCCACATTTTTTTAGGATTTGATCTATAATTATCTATTTGATTATAATAGTATGCAGATTTTTTGGACTTTAAAGTACTAACTACATCATTTCTATGTTTTTTGAAATTATTCTACTTATTGAGTGGAATATTTGTAGTATACTGTCCAGACCTCCAAACAGGGTTAAGCATGCTGAATGCTTGTTAAAATTATTTTCTTATACCCATACGAATATCGTCTTCTGTACCTCCACTTTCTATTATGACACTTCCAAGATACGTAAAATTTTCCAAATTTTAAATCTGCATGTTGTTAATACTTAATAATATGTTGTTTCTTGCTTTTATTTTCATGGATTTGGTTTTATTATTATTGATTTTCAAACCTATTTTATTGGCTTCAGTGGAAAGTGTCTCCAGTTGGTCAGCTACATCTTGGAACCTCTGTCCTAAGAGGAGGATATTATCGGCGTATTCTAGATTTCTTACACGTGTGGTTAACGTCCATTGTATACGTTTTATGTCGAAGTCTAGATTCTTGAGAGAATAGTCATAAAAAAAAAAACGGAGAAAGCACGTATCCCTGTCTGATTCTAGTATGTTAAATTCGTCACTGTTGGTCACATGGTGTGTCACGCTGCATTTCGCCTCAGTGCACATACAGTGACTTTATGGTGGAAATTATTTTTTGTGGGAGATTTTTATCCCTAACATTTTCCCTTCAAAATTCCGAAGCTATCTTCTGTTCAAAAAACCGAAAAATAAAGCTCTTTTTTTAAACTGTGCTGTTCTTCTTCTATAACATTGATTCGACAGATGTAAATAACATCCTTAAAAGTTACAATCCTTTGAAGTTACAAAATGAAAATAGATTTTTTTCAATATATCGAAAATTATTAGAGATTTTTTATTGAAAGTGGACATGTACCATTCTTATGGCAGGAACATATTAAAAACAAAATTATAGTAAAATTTGTCCACTCTATAAAATTTTATGGGGGTTTTGTTCCCTTAAACCCCCAAACTTTTGTGTACCTTCCAATTAATTCATTATTGTGGTACCATTAGTTAAACACAACGATTTTAAAACGTTTTTGCCTCTTAGTATTTTTTCGATAAGCCAGTTTTTATCGAGATGCGGCTTCTTTTTTAATATATTTACATACAAATTTTATGGGGGCTTTGTTCCTTTAAACACCCCAAATGTTTGTGTACGGTCCAATTAAACTATTATTGTGGTACCGTTAGTTAAACACAGTGTTTTTAAAAAATTTTTGCCTCTTAGTCTCTTTTTGATAAGTCACCTTTTATCGAGATGTGGCTTCTTTTTCAAAATATACCGAAAAATGTAAATTATAAATAGATTTTCAGATTATTACCAGGTATCTATAATAGGTAATCATCATCATCCAGCCTCAAAAGTCCACTGCTGAACATAGGCCTCCTCCCCTCGTTTCCAACCCCATCTATCCTGCGCCGCCCTCATCCAGTTTTTATTTACCTTTCTTAAGTCGTCAGTCCATCTTGTAGGCGGTCGACCGACGCTTCTCTTGTCTTCTCTTGGCCTCCATTCCAATAACCTCTTCGTCCATCGCCCATCTGTCATTCTGGCTACGTGTCCTGCCCATCTCCACTTCAACCTGGCTATCCTCTCGATGACGTCAGTAACCTTTGTTCTTCTGATTTCTTCGTTTCTGATTTTGTCTCGCCGAGTTATTCCTAACATTGACCGCTCCATTCTTCTCTGCGTGACTCTTAGTTTGGTAGCCGAGGCTTTAGTTAAGGTAAGTGTTTCTGATCCGTACGTCAAGACTGGGAGGACGCACTGATCGAATACCTTTCTCTTTAGACATGTGGGTAACTCACTTTTAAAAGTTTCTCTCAGTTTTCCAAATGCTGCCCACCCAAGACCGATTCTTCTCTTCAGCTCATGAGTCTGGTTATCCCTGCCAATCGTAATTTCATGTCCCAGGTATTTATATCTATCTACGAGTTCTATTTCCTTCCCACCAATACTGATGTTCTGGTTGGGTACCAAATTTGTCATTATTTTTGTTTTTGAGATGTTTATATTTAAACCAACATTTTCTGTAGCTACAACGAGTTCTTGTACCATCTCTCTTGCCATACCTAGATCCTCAGCTACTATGACTATATCATCGGCGAAACGTAAGTTGTTTAGGTATTCTCCATCTATTTTTATTCCCTTTGTCATCCAATCCAAACTCTTGAAAGCATGTTCTAAGACCGTATTAAAAAGTTTAGGTGACATTGGGTCTCCTTGTCTAACCCCCCGTTCTATTTTTATGCGATTACTGTTAGTATGTAATTTGACAGTGGTTGTTGCCTGTAAGTATATTTTGTGTATAATAGTAAGTAAGTATATTTTGTGTATAAGTATAATAGGTAATACTTAACCATAAACAAATATGTGGTGGATTCGACAAATATTCAAAATATCTCGATAAACACTAACTTATCAAAAAAGTACTAAGAGGCAAAAAAGTTTTATAAAAATATTGTGTTTAACTAATGGTGCCACAATAATAATTTAATTGGAACGTACACAAAAGTTTGGGGGGGGGGGTTTAAGGGAACAAAACCCCATACAATTTTTATGGGGTGCACAAATTTCATTTAATTTTTTTAAGATGTTGCTGCGATAAAAATTCCACATGTCCATTTTCAATAAAAAATCTCCAAGAGTTTTCGATATATGAAAATAATCGATTTTCATTTTGTAATTCCAAAGGGCTGTAACTTTTTTTGTGCGCACTATAGTATATAGGTAAGTGAGGTTTAATCAACCTATTTTTGACCCCAGAATCTGTGATATAGTTTATGACCAATCTTTTCGGGACATCCTGTATAAGGTTTGACTAATTAAATTTAAATTTTTATTAAATTAAATAATAAAATCGGTTTATGTATTGCAGAGGATATGTAAAAGATAATAGTACTCCAAATAATCATATATGCAGATATTTCATTAGAGAAAGTAATAAAGCTCGAACAAATTCATGAATATGCTCGATTTTCATTTTTGTTTTATATTTTATGGTAGAATATCATAAAATTAGTGAAAATTTTATGTTTGTGAAATTTAATTAATAAAATATTTTTGGAATACAATTATTTTAACGAATCATGTAACTGGTATGTATATTTCAGTATTTTTGACAAGTACCGATGCCTGTGTGCTATTAAATACAACATATTTTAGACAAAATATTGCAGTGTTCTTAGAATAATTAGAATTCCACAAGTTAAAAACGAATTGAGTCCTATGCTCTTTAATTTATTCATGGATGAAATCATCAAATGCGTCAACGAAGGGAGATGATACAGAATGGGAAACAAAGAAGTAAAAATACTCTGTTACGCAGACAACGCAATACCTACAGATAGCCCAAGATTATGATAGTCTGCAAATAATATTCCACAGTCATAAGATCAAACGATTAAGATGACAAATTCAGCTCAAAAAACTAAAACAATAGTAATAAGTAAAGAACCAATCAGATGAGAAATAGAAATTGATGGCATCAGTATTGAACAAGTAATAGAAATAAAATACTTTGGAATTACACTGTCCAGCTATGGACACCTGGACAAAGAAGTGATTAATCAAGAACAAATAGACTGGCAGGATGCCTTAATAACACTATATGGCGAAACTGACATATTAACACTGATAAAATCAAGAATTTATAAAACCGGTGTAAGACCAATAATGGCATATGCAGCAGAAACAAGACCCAAACAGTCACAACACAAAGACTACTAGAAACGGCAGAGATGAGAGTCCTGAGAAAAATTACAGGAAATACACTGAGAGATCGAAAGAGGAGCGAATATATTAGAAGACAATGTAACGGACAGTGTATAAACGAATAGACACTAAATAGAAAAAAAATGGAATAACCACATAAGCAGAAGAAGGGAGACACATGTAGTCAAAATAGTAAGAGATAAATAATTACCAATCGGTACAAGAAGTATGGGCCTACAGCGTAAAAGATGGAGTGACAACCTTCCATCAATCCGCCAATGAATAAGCACAGTTGCTTATAATGAGGAAGAACAAGAAGAAGACAAAAAGGAATAGCAGAAAAACAATCAGTATTTCCAGAATGATACCAAAATACCATAGTCGACTTATAAAAACGAAGGAGTAGAAGCCATGTAGATAACTACCTAAACTTTGTGGTAGGGGAGCCCAAGCGGGGATTTTTCCAGTAACTCGAGCGCGTCAGATTATCATATAGGGAGAAACCTGGTACCCTGTAGATGTACCTCTACCATACATTGGCTCTAAACACAGGGGCGTTCGTTAAGGGGGGCCGAAAAAAATATATCCCTAGAAAAACTCGAAATCGTCAGATTAAGGGGCTATCCTAGTGTAAAAGTACGAAATTCATATACTTTTTTGGGAATTTCTAAAATAAAATGTACTACAACAATTGTTTTGAAAATTCGCATAAGTATTTATTATAGAAAGAAATACACGTACAACAATTTTCATAAAAAAATATTGAAAATTGAACGATTTATGCGCCATCTACAGGCACCGTGAAAATAAAAACATAGCTCCACTGCTGCAGTGATTGGGACCAATAGAGATCCTGAAACATAAAATTTCAAAGTTATTATTGAAACTTAAGTTATTTTCTATATTCTATACCATCAACTAGGGGTTTTTTGATCGGATAAAAAATGTCAATTTGGCGGTTTTTGAAACTGAAAATGTTTTAGCTAAATTTTAAAAAAATTTTCAACACTTCGACATTTTTCCAAATTTTAATATTTTTCAAAAATCCTAGTTGATGGTATAGGAAGTAACTTATATTTCAATAATTAGTTTAAAATTTTATGTTTCAGGATCTCTATTAGTCCCAATCACTGCAGCAGTGGAGCTATGTTTTTATTTTCACGGTGCCAGTAGATGGCGCATAAATCGTTTAATTTTCAATATTTTTGTATGAAAAAATTGTTTTACAATTACTTTGTTTTATAATAAATGCTCATGCAAATTTTCAAAACAATTGGTAAAGTATTTTTGAAGTTATATTTCTTTACCGGCGATATGAGGGTGAATTTTTATATGTTAAAACCTATGATCCCGGCGCATGCGCATTATAACTTTGTTCTGATTGGATGTTCAAATGACATGTCAAAAATTATTCAATATGGCTGCTGTGGCACAGCTGTAGTTAGATTATTTATGGTTGTTGCGTTTTAAAATTTGTGTGAAAAGAAACAACAAACAAAAGTTAGTTAATAGTTATACTGCCTTTTTAAATAGTTTTCATATACCTATATTTTTGGACTTTTGGACTATTTTGGACAAGGAAAACTCATTCTAATTTGGTAAGTAGTTTTTATTATAATCATATTGTAATTATACATTTGGATTAGGTTGAAATACATACATTTATTTTCTCAAGAATGGGAATTTTAGAGAAAAATCCCAAATTAGGTCCGATTTTTATTTTTAAATTCTGATTTTTTGGCGTAGATTTATTTATCTAGTAGGTATGTAATGCTTTGATTTACATACTTAATTTGATTACCAACAAAAGTTCTACCAATCTTCATCTAATATATTGTTTTCTTACTGTTTTGTTATATTTTAATATTTTTTTCCACAAAATTTAAACTACATAATTTAATTATATTCAAAACAACTGTCAAACAGTAAAACGTTCAGTTACCCTATTTTTCCACATGACAAATAATGTGGAATTGGACGAGTGAGTCTAGGCTTCGATTACGAATCAAAGCGTCCCGAAATTCACGGGTTCGATTCCCGATGCAAGTTATTATGTTTCTATTTTTTTATGCATTTTATGATTGTAAGTATATTTGTTATATAATTTTTTTTTCAGAAAATGCGTATTTAAAATTCTTGCCAACAATTATTATCGTTCAGAAATAATTTTTTCTTTGTGGCATTTTTCAATGTGTTTGTGTGCGTTTTATTCTTTTATTTTTTTCTTAATTTTTGGTATTGTCTTAAAAATCACATAATATGTAGTAGAAGTATTACTTCTTACGTGCGTACAAAGTACACACACACACATTCATTTATTTATTTTAGTAATTCACAAAAAAAGTATATGAATTTCCCACTTTTACACTAAGATAACCCCTTAAGATAAGGTAAGTTAAGTAGATGCAAAACAGTGTATATTTCAAAAATCTGACGATTTGGGGGGGGGGGGCGTAAGGAAATGGGTGAGTCACAAAGTTTCACAAGAAAAAACGAATATTTCGCGAAATGAACATAATCTAAAAACTAAAAAGTACCTACGTGCTCAATATTTGTCAAAAATCTATTGAATGATAACAAAGACGACTCCCCACGGAGAGGGGTGGGGGTAAATTTAAAATTTTAAATACGAATCCCGCGATATTTCGCGAAATGAACATCAGATCGAAAAACTGAAAAATACACTTATTCAATATATTTGAAAAATCTATCGAATGGAACCAAACACGATCCCCCACGGAGGTGGGGTGGGGGGTTACTTTAGAATTTTAAATAGGAGCCCCCATTTTTATTGCTGATTCGGATTCCTTAGGTACGTAAAAATAAGTAACTTTTATTTGAAACATTTTTTCGAATTATGGAAAATTGGCGCTATAATAGGAAAAACGATTGTTGGAAATGGAAAATTAAATTAAAAATGGAAAACTTTACTTAACTTTTTTAGTTTTAGAACCTACTCTTCACAACCCAATAGGTCCCCAAAGCGATCGAGTGACTGCACATATACCTAGACAAGCGTTTAGTAGTGCAAAGTCTTGACAACGTTATTTGACATAAATAAGAGTTATAGCAAGCATAGGGTTTAAGTCATATACCATTTCAATTCCATAAGATGCAACTGGAATCTCAACGCTTTCACGAGTTAGCAACAAGCAGTTTAAAAATTGAAAACGTATAATCAGTAGCGTATCATTAGTATGCTGAAGAAATTATACTTACATAAAAAAATGTTACATTATAATTGATTTCAACTCACCACATGTACAGTTGCTATCTGCTGGCTACAATTACTAAAATCCTCCTGATCCTCGTAATCTGAACTTTGACTAGGCGACATTCCATCTTCACTCCTAGAATATCCGCTAATTTTCCTAAAATGCCTTATTTTTCCTTCTAATTGCGTATAATACTGGGGGGAAATAATTTGACCTAATTCGTGGTGTTCGGATCTACTGGTATCTACTGATAACGTCGACAGCCTCGAACTAACGCTTTGCACGTCAGAGCCTGCGTAGTCACCACTTTCGATATCCCTAGAAGACCTAAAAACGTAAATAGGATAAGCATTTTAGCGGTTTAGCTGTAATTTAGATAAAATCAATCACAAACCTGAGATTGAGGATTGCACGCTCAACGTCAGAAGTATGACAGGTTTGATGTTCCTTATTTGCTATAAGGATTGGTGTCCCTTATGTGATAAAGAGCTAGAGATAAGAAAGAAGCTAGAAAAAGGTATGACAGGTCTAAAACAGAGGAAGATAAGGAGATATACAAGGTAGCAAGAAGGGAAGTAAAGCGCGCTGTAACTACTGCTAAGTATGAAGAGTTGGAAACACCAGATGGGATGAAAAGGCTTTACAGCGTTGTTAAAGTAAGGGACACGTCATCGAAGGGCTCATGTACGGCAGATTTAGGGTGAGGATTGAAGACTGTTAAGAACTGATATTGAAATAAAGCAAAGATGGTATGAGTAGAAAACGATGGCGAGCGAAATGTGGGATGCGGAGGAGACCGTAGGAACCCCACTGCTTATATATACTATATGCCTTGTCTATCCTTATTATGTCTATGCTATATACCCAACTTAACGTTTTAAAAGCAGTTGCAAATTATTCTACTATTTATATTTTAAACTAGGCGTGTTTAATACAAAAAAAATCTATATACCTTAAAGGAATTATTGCTGGTGGATATCCAGCTTGTGAAGGTAGAATCAATCCTCTTCTGGGCGCGATTCCCAACCCAGCTTGCGATTCCCGAGGTAGTGAAATATCGCCCGCACTTCTCAATGATATGACTCCTTCACCTCTGGAATCTTGTCGAGTGTTTAGCGTGAAGCACACTCTTCCGTTCTGTATGGTGGCAGATGGTCCTTCGCTACAACCCATGAGGAAGTCTTCAGGGTCCGATTCGTAGGGCGGTTCATCGTACCAATGGGCGGGACGGTTGAGAGGGTCTGCGTAATGCGGGACTGGGGCTAGCATGCGTACCTCTTCGTCGTACATGTACGTGTCATCTGCAATATAAACAATTTTAAGTTTGGCAATAAGCTTAAAAGGGGCTATGAAGTAATATTTTAAGAGGAGTAACACCTACAAAAACTAGTACTCTTTAGTCTAGAAGCCTGAGCTGTTTCGTGGTACAGCCTTGGACTCTAGACCAGAGGTTCTCAATCTGTGGTACATGTACCACTGGTGGTACGTATCACTATTTGCGGTGGTACACAAAACGCAAAAACAGCCAAAATTACCACTACTATAGTTAATTAGATTGAAAAAGTATCAAGTTCCAAATACTTGGGAACTTTAATAAACGAAACTGAAGACCAAAACAATGAAATAAAAAGACGTATAGAAATTACCAGGGCCACCTTCACAAAGATTAAAAAGTTCTTCTGCAACAGAGATATAAGCATCCTTCTACGATTAAGAATGCTAAGAAGCTTACGTATTTAACACGCTATTATACGGTGTAGAAGCCTGGACTCTCAAACAGAACAATATAAAAAATATTGAAAGTTTCGAGATGTGGTGCTACAGTCGACTGCTAAAGATAAGTTGGGTTGAAAGAGTCACAAACTTTGAAGTAATACGAAGAATAGGAAAATACCCAGAAATTTTGTTAACGATAAAATGAAGAAACCTCAAATATTTGGGTCACCTAATGAGAGGACATTACTTCAAAATATAATGCAAGGAATAATAGAAGGGCAACGGAATCCAGGTCGCAAAAGAATGTCATAATTGCGAAATTTGAGAGAGTGGTTTGGCTGCACCACTAATGAACTTTTTAGGTCAGCTGTAAACAAGGTAAGGATAGCCTTGATGATTTCCAATCTCCGATAGGAGTGACACAAGAAGAAGAATATTACCTAACTTTTAGATAGGTAGGTATTTCAGTTAGGCGGTATCAAAAATTATACAAAGTATTTTGTGATACATGACTCAAAAAGATTGAGAACCGCTGCTCTAGACTAATAAGGAACAAAAAAAGTTAATTCCAAATCAAAGTTATGTCAAAATCTACCTCATAATACCATGGCATTAATAATTATTGTTCCTAATGTAATAGAATTTATTATTGTTATATTAGATTGCTCTATTTTAAACTGCTCGTAATTCATTTGAATATTTAAAGCTCATTCAGGCGGAAAATTATTTATATCCCTATCATTATTTCTTGGTTGTAATGTTTTATCCACTAATAATGATGGAAATACTTCTAAACTGTCGTTTGATTTATTCACGATGCTTTTGTAATTGTATATTTCTCTTTATTTATTTAGCAATCGGAGTACATTTTGTATTATACGCTAATTATTGTTGAATATTGGAATATATGATTTTTATAGGATATTTATTCATTAGTTAGTAACCTAGATTAGCATCACGTTATAACTTTTTTTAGGTTAAGTTACTTTTTATATTCTAAACAAATTGAATGTCGTTAAGCTCTTCAGAAAAAATGGGTTAATAAGTCACTTTTATTGTCTATGAGTCATCAATGTTATCATCAGTAATAATTTAGAGGCAGATTGTAATGTACGCAGATGAAGTAAACTTGATGGGAAGAACCGCAAGACAGTTCAAAGAACTTTATGTGGAGCTTGAAGAAAATGCAAAAGAAACAGGGCTAGTCGTCAATGTAGAAAAAACTAAAGACCTAAACAAGCAAGGGAACAACGGAACTTGCAGAATTTGACAATAGACGATGCTAACAATGAAGAAGTAGTAAAACAGCTCACATACCTGGGTGTACAGATAACTGAAAACGGCAGCGAAGAGGAGTAAATACGGAAACGGATAATTATTATTATTATTATAATTACAAAATAAGTAAGGACAGAGGAGCAAGCTCCTATTATGCCCAAAAACAAAGAAACATTTCATTATAAAATTAACTACAAATTCTAAAGTTACGATCAAGATGGATAACAAACTTATGGAAACAGTAGATAATGCGGTCCTAAAAATAATAATGTCCTATTTTACATCAAATAAAGAACAATCAAGTCTATTTTTGAATATGTTTACACTAGGTGCCGATATGGTGTCTTGGTCTAAGTTATTCCAGATATTAAATTTATTTATTTATTTATTGACGGGCCAAACCCTTTTTCAGTTTTTGTACAATATGTATAAAATACAGTAAGATACCTAAGCCTACAACAGTTTTTTAACATGTGTTTTAAATGATGCAGTTGAAGTATTAAATAATTCTAAATCTGTTTGGTAATTGTTCGCAGTACGTAACATCCTAGAAATAACTTCATTAAGTCCATAATTAGTAGAATGGAAATCTACAAAAAACAGGTCAGAATTACGGGTTCTTCGCATAGGTATATTAAATGAGATTAAACCTAAAATTTCAGGGCAATTAATAAATCCATTTAGAAGCTTATGTAAAAAATATAATTCGAATTCAGCTCTTTTTGTCTCTAATTTGTTCATTTTAAGTTGATTAAGAATATAACTGTAATTATAATCTCCACGTCTTAAACCCATTTTATAACCACATATCCTTAAAAATCTGTTTTGAACTTTTTCTAATTGAGTTTTCTGGGTATTATAAAAAGGACACCATATAATACACCAGTATTCTATAATTGATCGCACTAGCGAACAGTATAATATTTTAAACGTGAAAACTGAAAAGTCCTTTGAATTTCTCTGGATAAATCCTAACATTTTAAGGGCACGTGAAGTTATGTCATTAATATGATCATTAAAGTTCAGTTTTCTATCCAGTGTTATACCCAAATCCCGTACCTGATGTATCTCTTGCAGAACAGTACCATTAAGTGTGTAATTATTATTAAAAGAAGCCTGCGTTTTACTAAACGTGATTTTAAAACTTTTTTTTAAATTTAAGTTTAAAACATTTACTTCACACCAACGTGAAAAATTATTTAAGGACAATTGCAAACATTCAGAATCAGAGAGGCAAGCAATAGATCTAAAGATTTTTATGTCATCAGCGAATAAGAGAAATTGGTCGGAGTTAATTACTGTTTGTAAATCGTTAACAAATATATTAAACAGCAGTGGACCCAAATGAGAACCTTGTGGAACACCTGATGTTATATGAATTGGTTTTGACAAAAAACTACCGTATTTAACCATTTGAGAACGATTAGCCAAATAATGTTTAATCCAATTTGAGATGTTATCGCTAATGCCATAACCACAAAGTTTGGCAATCAAGATCTCATGATTGACTCTATCGAAAGCTTTTGAAAAATCAGCATAGATTGAATCGACCTGAGAACCAGACTCCAACAAGTTAATGATAAAATTTGTGTAATACACGAGATTTGGAACTGTGGATTTACCTTATATTAGCTAAAACCATGTTGTTTACCAATTATTATGTTTCGACAATCAAAACTTTCTATTTACAAAAAAATCTAATAGTTTTGGTAACTCTGACTGTATACAAACTGCACGGTAATTTTCAGCTTTATCTTTCTGACCAGACTTGAAGAATGGTTTTAAAAAACTAAATTTCCAGAAATCGGGAAATACCTCTGATGTTAGTGATAGGTTAAATAAATGGTGTATTGGTTCTGCCAAAGAGTATACACATTTTTTTAAAAAATACAATGGAACTTCGTCAGGTCCCCTGGTAAGCTTCCATGGGCTACTCAGAATCTTATCAACTATTTCCTTAATGTCAACAACATAATTGCTTACATTCGCAGATTTCTCAAATTTAACAATAGGAATTTGATTAACTACAGCATCATTGTAGACAGTTGAAAAAAGTTCGCAAAAATATGCATGCTAATAAAGCATACTTCTCTCTGTCGCAGGTGTTTGGATTCACAGATATCCATAGGAAAGTAAAATTTAAAATACATAAAACATCATACGACTAACAACAACATATATGGCGTAGAAACATGGATCATGACAGAAAAGACAATAGATCTTATTAATACTTTAGAAATAAAGATATTAAGGAGGCTATTGCGACATTTTGCGACAATTGTATATGGAGAATATGGCTCAACCAGTTATACCAGGGAGTTATACCGATATTACAAATAACTTTCCAATCAATAGCACATTATATAAAAGTACAAATATTGCGCTGGGCAGATCCATAAGAATGGATAATGAGACACCTAGCAGAACGCTTAGAGTAGAGGATATGGTGGGACATCGACCAGTAGGAAGACCAAGAAGGAGGGGGATAGTGGAAGTGAGAACCGATGCTAAAGATATACTGAGTGTGGACAACTGGGGGAGAGTAGGCAGATACAGAGATACTTGGAGGAGGATGCTGGGGGAGGCAAAACAGAGTAAATATGCAATATTTTTTAAAGAATAGCTTTACGTTTTCCTCCTAAATAAACTTAAAAAAAACTTAAATTCTTACTCTAAATTGGCGCCAAAACATATACAGGATGTTAGTAAATAAGTATGAAAAACTTTAAGGGATAAATCTACATGAAAAAATAATGACAGTTTGCTCTATAAACCTATGTCCGCAAATGCTTCGTTTCCAAGATACGGGGTGTTGATTTTTTTTTTAAACAGCAAATTTTTTGATTGCTCTAAGACCTTTTAAGCTATGAAAAATAAATTTGGTGGGTTTCAAGAGGTAGTTATTGCGCATTTTTTGGCAAACAAATAACAATATTATATTCATCATTGGCGCGTCTACGGGTAATGGTCTGAATTTTTTTAAAGAAAAAAATAGTACGCTATTGAGATATTTAAAATTAAAAATTATTTTTGTATTCCACGTTTAATTTATGATAAAGAACCTTTCTTGTCTTTTTTTCATATGATTCACCGTTTTTATGCAAAAAAATAAAACATCTTCGTGCGTATTTTTCATTTCTTAATACATTATAAAGAACTCTTCAATATAATAATGCCAAACTAGAACAATAACAGAAAATATTTCTAAAAAGATTTTAACTATGTGCAAGGCTACAACAAATGTTCAAAATTACCTCATTTAAAGGTGACAGAGTAATTTTATATTCACCATTAGCGTGTACGGGTAATGGCCCGAATTTTTTAAAGAAAAAAATAGTACGCCACTGGGATATGTCAAATTAAAAATCATTTTTGAATTCCTCGTTCAATTTACGACAAACAATCGTTTTTTTTATATGAGGCGCCGTTTTTATGCAAACAAATTAGTATATTAAGCATGGAGAACGGTAAAGGTTTTATACCGATCGAAGACAATTGTTTGGAGGAGGAGCGGAGCAACGACTCCAATTATTGTCTGAGATCGGTTACCCTTAACGTTCGACATGCTTATAACGTTTTTTGCACGATTGATACCATTATAAATTATAAAATTAAACATTTTCGTCATATTGACTAGTTTCATTCATTTTATCAAGATAGATACTTTGGTTGTTAGGTAGTAACTAGGGTGCATAACAACAATGGAGAATTGAGTTTTTATTTAGTTGTCAATAATTTTAAGTACAATTTTGATTATTATAAATTAAAATATGAGCGAAAGTGAATTTGAAGAAATTGAACGGGCTTGGGAAGAAGGGTGTTCCGCAATTATTCCCGAAAAATCCAAAATCCGTTATCAAAATACCTACCAAAGTTTTAAAAAATGGTGCGAAGACAAGAATTTAAGAATCGAAGAAAAGACTCTATTGGCATATTTCGTTCAAAGACATATGCAGTTGAAAGCTCCTGGAGGCCTCTGGGCAGAATATTCAATGATTAAATCCACCGTTTTTCTTTATGATGGCATTGATATTTCAAAGTTTTCAACTTTGATCGCGTATTTTTTAACTCGACGGTAAGTGAATTACTTACCGTCGAGTTGGAGTACTTACCATCGAGTTGGATTACTTACCGTCGAGTTGCTAGTAAATGTCACCTACTCACGTAAAATCTGTCACGGTAAACAGTCAAAAATGATCAATCGTGCAAAAAAAATATTTTAACGTTCACAAAGTATTTGAAATAAGTTTTTCCACATACCTCTACCGAAAGTATACTTTTCCGGACCTGATTGTAGGGAGCAAAGTTGTACTTTTCCTCTCTAGGGAGGAAAATATTTTTCCTCCCTAGGGACGAAAAGTAAAAGTGACGTCAGGGTATTTCATTCATGAAATATAACTTATTGACGCCCTGTACAATATCTATTTTCTATTACGTAAGTATCTTTACATTTTAACGTTTATTTAAAAACACTCTCTATTTTGCAGAATGGTAAAAAACAGTAAATTGTTATTCTGATTTAACAATGTTTACATTAATAATTTGACAGTTGACAGTTATATTGTACCTACTTGTTAGTTTTAGTTCTAATAAATTTTGTTGGTTAGTTACATAAATAAATAAAGTGAAAATAAAAAAATGACTTGATATTTGAGGAAGGTGGAAAAACCATATGTATAACATGGGAGTAAAGTGCCACTACGCGTCGGGCAGTAAACTTCATTCTCGGGAGAAAAAGTAGCACTTTCCTCCCTTGTTATACAAATAGCTATTTATGCATATGGAATCTACCTCGAATAATTTGTAAGCGTTAAGATGTTTTTTTTTTGTATAAAAACGGCGCCGCATATGAAAAAATAAAAATGAGTTTTTGTCGTAAATTCAACGAGGAATTCAAAAATGATTTTTAATTTGACGTTTCTCAGTGGCGTACTATTTTTTTTTTAAATTCAGACCATTACCTGTACGGGCGCCAATGGTGAATATAAAATTATTCTGTAACCTTTAAAGGAGGTAATTTTAAACATTTGTTGTGGCTTTGCACTTATTTAAAATCTTTTTGGTAATATTTTCTGTTATTGTTCTACTTTAGTATTATTATATTGGAGAGTTCTTAATAATGTATTAAGAAATGAAAAATACCCTCGAAGATGTTTTATTTTTTCACATAAAAACGGTGCACCATAGAAAAAAATACAAGAAAGGTTCTTTTTCATAAATTAAACGTGGAATACAAAAATAATTTTTATTTGAAATATATACTATTTTTGTCTTAAAAAAACATCCAATGATGAATATAAAATTGTTATTTGTTTGCCAAAAAATGCGCAATAACTGCCTCTTGAAATCCACCAAATGTAATTTTCATATTTCAACCGGTCTTAGAGCAATAACAAAATTGGCAGTTTGAAATAAAAATTTCAACACCCTGTATCTCGGAAACAAAGCATTTGCGGACACACGTTTATAGAGCAAACTGCCATTATTTTTCATGTAGAATTATCCCTTAAAGTTTTTCATACTTATTTACTAACACCCTGTTTAGCAGATATTTATGTACATATATGTATTAACCTACCTCCAGATAATGGTCCTCTAATACCCTCTTTTCCAAGCTGTAGCAAACCCTGTTTGATGTCTCTCAATATCTGAAAAAATATTCGTTAATTCGTTTTTGTATAAATAAAAAATACTTCGTAAAATAAAACAGTGACCATCAATACGAACAGGAAATGCCAGGAAATACATTTAATTCGATTCAAGGGTCACCTTCATCAGTTGACATACCCTGAAGGGGTAATGCAACCCTTCAGAATCGTTCATTCTGAAGTCTACACTGAAGTGAACTATATCTGTCTGTCTGTCTACTAAGCAATATAAACAATAATTATTTGAAAGTCAAATAAGTCCGGAAATAAAATTCGAAATTATTTATCCTCTGAGCTTTTTAAGTTGGAAATATAAATCATAACAAAGTGAACACTCGACAAGGGAAATCTAAAATTACATTTCACGTCCTGTCATTCACCGTGATAATAATTTTAGAGAATTATTTCCTTCAATATCCACAAAATAGTTTTAAGTACCTAGGATCGGTATTACAGAGTAATGTAGAAATACAGTAGAAACCCGCAAATCTGAACTCCGCTAATCCGAACGTTCGACAAATCCGAACCAACGGAAAGTGAAAAAAAAAATTTAAAAAAACTCAAGACAAAAACTTAAAAACATGTTTGTTATACAGGGTAAAAATAGAAAATTGAACAATCTAGGATTAATGGGTCTCTGACATTTAAAATTTCTTAAAAATGAATACGTACTTGATACGTATTGCTATAAAAGTTAGAAATAACCTTACATCGGTTCTCTTGTAGTCAAATTGAGTCCAAAAATATTGTCCACACTCTTGCGAGAACGTTTGCAGCCCAAAGGAGTATTCTTAAAGAAGTTGGTCACTTTCTTCTGACGCATGGAAGTGTAGCGAATTGACGCAGCGATGTTAAACCACTTAAATACGCATAAACATTACATCGACCAGTAGCGAAGCAGAGTTCTGCTCCACGTAACGTAGAGCCACACTCAGAGCTTTAGTGGCATCTGCGTGTAACACTTGTGCGTGTGACACTTGGCAGGGAAACTTCTTCCTTGCTTTCTTCATCTTCATTAGGGTTGGCTTAAGGTTGAACCAAGTCTATAATGTCGTCATCCGTAAATTCTTGGTGCCTATTATCGTCAGCTTTAATATCCATTCTGTAATTTCACTTTGATCTTGTAATGGAGCGTGGACAAATGTAGCTTCTTCAAATTGTAAATCTAGCCAGCGTGTTAGCGACTAAACACAAACAATGACACTGGTTCTGCAGTAGTGACATCAATCTGAGATGGGTGGAAGAGTGAGACAGGTTCAGCGACTCAAAATCAACGACAACGAAAGCTTTGAATTATTAGTTAGGCTAACTTTCGGATAATCCGAATTTTTCGGAATCCGAACAGGCTGTCCCCCCAATTAGTTCGGATTTGCTGGGTTCTACTGTAGATGGAGATGCATGCAGTAGAATTAGGGCTGGATGGATGAAGTGGAAAGAAGCGAGTGGTGTGTTGTGTGACAGAAAAATTCCAATGAAGCTGAAAGGAAAATTCTATAAAACAGCCATAAGACCGGCTATGATGCACGGAACTGAATGTTGGGCAGTGAAAAAGAAAGAGGAACAACGAATGCATGTGGCGGAAATGAGAATGCTTAGATGGATGAGTAGAGTGACAAAGAAGGATAAAATTAGAAATGAGTATATTAGGGGAAGTCTTCGTGTGGCACCAATTGATGCCAAAATGAGAGAGGTTAAGATGGTTTGGTCATGTTCAACGTCGAGACGTTAATCACCCAATACGAAGAATAGCTGAAGTGCAGATTCCTGGAAGGAGTAGGAGAGGGAGACCAAAGAAGACCTGGGGGGAGACGATAAGGCAGGACATGTTGGTAAAGGGGATTAACATTGATATGACCTAAAATAGAATTGTGTGGAGAAATGCAATTAGGGAAGCCGACCTCGCATAGGGGTAAGACAAAGAGAATGATGATGATCCACAAAAGTGAATAAAGTATAAACTAAAACAAAAAGAAAAGATTCCAATTTAAAAAGCTCAAAGGATAAATAATTTCGAATTTTATTTTCTAACTTACTTATTTGACTTTCGATTCATAGATGGTGCTAGTAGTATCTTTGGTAATTATTTTAATAATTACTCCGAAAGGATGAAAGGATTTGATTGAAGTTCAGTGCCTCTACGCAGGTGCTCCGATGAGGAAACGGTTATTCCGAAATACATATAAGCACATAGTAGAGGCTTTGTACTGTAATCAAATCTAAACCATCTTTTTTTGTTTTAATAATTATTTGCTTCTGGATGCATTAGCAACATCTATTTAAACAAATGAGAATAGAGAAAATTCACTTGGTAACTGTCTATAACCTGAGATTTTTAAAACTAAAAAAAAAACAGACCGATCCTCATCAATCAGCCCTTTGCATCCACTGCTGGATATAGGCTTCTCCTATTTCCGTCCACTGTCTTCTGTTCTGGGTGCTTAGAATCCAATTAGTGGTCATTATTTTTATATCGTCCGTCTAACAAAATAACAAACAAACTAAAAATCTAACAAACTTGCGTTTCGCAGACGATGTAGTTCTCCTGACAGACAATTTAAAGGATATTAGAATAATGTTACAAGACCTTCAAGAAGTGTGCTCTCAGGTTGGGTTAAAAATTAACATATCTAAGATAAAGCTAATGACACACCTGGTCTCCAGTGAAAACATTTTCATTAACGACTGCGAAATGGAGTTTGCGGAAAAGTACAAATATTTTGGTCATGAAATACGAATCACGAGAGGCAATCAAACTTGCGAACTGAAACGAATCGAAACATATCCATAAATAGCGATAAATCTAAAGCTGTATTTCCTTATTTCATTTTACTCATATTTGAGTACTAAGGAAGCAGAATTCTGTTGGAATTTTATCTAAATAAGCAGACAGGCTATGAATGCAAATTGTAGATCTCCCATGTTCGCTATTTATCGGTCTGTTTGCTTTATAAATTCTAAAACTTAGACTGCTACCAAGACTTCTGCATTCCAACCTAAAAGATAATTTTCTTTTTCTGTTTTGTTGTTCCTAATATCTTATAAATAAAAAGCTTGTATGTATCTATTTAATAGACGATTTACATTATGTATTAGCGTAATCTTTTATAAAGACTTAATCTATCGAATACTTTACCTCTTCGTGTTCTTTCGTAAACTTTTCCCGCTTTTTCATGGCCTCCTGCAGCTTGAGCTGAAACAAAGAAAACTCTGAAGTTATAATCGGAAAAATAAAGCAAACTTTTGATTATCTGTTTTGAAAACGACCCTAACACACTGAGAAAAATTATAATTAGTGTTTGTAAATTTGTCCTGTTAAAAGAAAGTTATAAAACGGAGGGAATAGTTTGAATGTGGCGAAGTTGATGGTTCTTTTTAAAGTTTACGGAAACTCAATTAGACTTGCGAAGTTTTAAAGACATTTGTTTCTTTAAAACTCTTCTTCTATTTTCAGGTGAGAGGTTAGTTTAGGATTAGGTATATAAGATGCATGCTATCACAACACAGCTATGTTACATACAGGACTGCTCAAGTTTTTATGCTCGAAAGAATCAACAAGGTAGGAATTATTAATAAAACACCGAGTTCGAAACAATACAAAGGATGTAAAAAGTTACCCCGGCCCTGATATAAACTCAAATATAAGACCTTTTAAGGGCAAACGAGAAGAACACAGAGGGCAATGGAACGATCCATGTTGGGATTAACCCTAAAAAACCGAATAACTAACACAGAATTGCGCCGTAGACCCTAACCGATGCAATCAAAAGAATATCGACCTTGAAATAGAACTGGGCAGGGTATGTCGCGCGAACGAATGACGGCAGATGGACGAAACGTATTCTCCAGTGGAGACCCACACAGGACGCCTTTTGAAGCAGATGACGACCATTAACAAGATGGACAGATGACACGGCTATGTCAAAATTGGATGCAAGCTGTTCAGGACAGGAATTTGTGGGGTGAAATATGGGAGACCTACGTTCAGCAGTGGACAACTATAGGCTGAATGACGAAGACCTCAGAGAGCAGTTGAAAATATTATTATTGATCAAAGCCTGCTTTCTCTTAATTGAAGGGTGATAGAACGTAAAACCATTTTGAATGGTTTAACCAGTTGTCAAGGTGTAGCTACCCTGACAGCTGGTTAAATATAAATTGTGACACTGATAGATAATAACCAGGATCAAAATATCAAGTAAGGCTCTTGTGACTTGTAAACCACTTTCATGTAACACAAACCTATCCATGCATATTCGCAAGACAGTCCTGAAATGTTATGTGTGGTCTATCCTATTATATGGTTGTGAGACATAGACCAAATTCATGATCATCTCCAGAAACTGAAAGAGTAAGTAAATTTAAATACCTGGGAACGTGTCTTCTTGAAGACTGGGCATTGGACAGGGAAGTAAAATGTCGCATTGCGTATGCTCGACAAACTTTCGTAAAATTTTGAGAAGGTTTACTAAGTCCTATTATACAGTGAGCACGTAAAGGTTGGAATAAATTCATTTTCTCAAGAACAGACAATTTTAGAAAAAGATCCCGAAACAGGTCAATTTTTATTTTTAAATTACGACTTTTTGGCATATATATCATACTAGTGACGTCACCCATCTGGGCGTAATGACGTCATCGATGATTTTTTTAAATTAGAATAGGGATTGTGTGATAGCTCATTTGAAAGGTAATTCAATTCTTTATTCAGTAATATAAACATTAACATAATTATTTATACAGGGTGCCCAAAAAAAAATTTAAATTAAATTTATTGACAAAAAAGAAGAATGTGTGTAATTTATTTAATTCAAAATACATTTTACTGCTATCAGAAAACAGGAAAAAATGTGTTTTTGGCAGCAAATAAATATTGTTTTTTGCTTATATTCAATATTAAAGCAGCTACCCACCAGGCTCGTGACAATTTGAACATTTAATTTAATCGAAAAGCAATGACTATTTTTCAAATATACATTTTTTTCTGTTTTCTGAAAGCAGTAAAATGTATTTTGAAATAAATAAATTACATACATTCTTCTTTTTATGTCAATAAATTTAATCCAAAAAATTTTTTTTGGACACCCTGTATAAATAATTATGTTAATGTTTATATTACTGAATAGAGAATTGAATTACCTTTCAAATGAGCTATCACACGAACCCTATTCTCATTTAAAAAAATCATCGATGACGTCATCACGCCCAGATGGGTGACGTCACTAGTATGATATATTGCCAAAAAGTCGTAAATTAAAAATAAAAATTGACCTGTTTCGGGATTTTTTTCCAAAGTCATACATTCTCGAGAAAATGAATTTATTCCAACCTTTACGTGCTCACTGTATATAGACAGATATAAACAGATGAGAAGCCTTCGAAATGTCCATGGTATCCTAAAGATACCATGGACGTCGAAAGTCACAAATGTAGATGTCCTTAGGAGAATCAACCAAGAACGCCAACCAAGAAACCACCAAGAAAATCATTCGAAACGAAAAATATCAGTTCCTTCAACTTATAGTCGAAGACAAGAAAGGAATAGGACACAAGAAAATGTCCTGGCTCCGAAACATAAGACAATGGACAGGGATTAACGACATACAATCTCTGATAGACATTGCAAGAAACAAAGAGTTAATGGAAAATGTGATCACTAACATCCATTAGTGCATTTGCATCTGAAGAAGAAGAAGAAACATATACATTAAAAACTGCAATGCTTAACACATTAGAAGCATTCGAATTGTAGTGCTATCGACGGATCCTAAAAACATCGTGGGTTTCGTACATTTTCAATGAGATGTTCTTCAAATGGTGAATTCAGAAGGTATGCTCGTAAACATCATAAAGAGAAGAAAAACAGAATATTTTGGCCATATAATTAGATGATCTAAATACCATCAAATAAAATAATGTTTTAGTTTGTGTTCTTTTAACCCATACAAGTCCAGACATCTAGCCATATTGCCAAGTTTTAGATACTAGACCCGTGGCAACCTAAAACTCTTTCTAGAGCGATCCTTCTAAAATGTATTTGTAAAGGATAATAATTTTCTTTTCTAAATAAAAACTACTCAGATTACCCTGTTGAGGCCAATAAAGATAGAGGTTGGTATTTAAACCGCCTTTTGGTCCTTAATTAATTAAATGCATATTAAAACGTCTTCGATTTAAGCTACATTATATTTTATATAGAACGGTTAGTACATTCTTTCACGGTTTTTGCTCTGAATTTTAAAGAATCGCTTGGATTGACATGAAATTTGGCACACGCATAGCTTACATGTCAAAGAAAAAAAGTGATATTGTTCCGATGTGTGCTTTTGCCGTGGGGGTCACTTTTACCCCTCTTGTGGATGAAAAAATATATGTCCAAAATAAGTCCGGAAATGGATAAACTGACTAATTTTAAGTTTTTTTTTTTTTTTTTAACATCCCATTTATTTACGATCTGTAATAATGATTACAATAAGTAAATTGTTTAACAATTAAAAGAGACTTGCAGGAGACTGTCCAGTGACAATAACCTATAAAATCATAATTTTAGTACTTAACAAAATTATTTGTGACTAATAAATAAAACCCTATAAATAAAACTCTATAATAAATAAAATATTTTTGAAAATTTAAAATTTAAAATCTTGTTCGTAGATCGCTTGGAGTGTGGCGCTTTAGCCTTCTGTTTGCCTGGGGTCTCATTAGGTTCTTCGCTAGCCTGTTGGGGTGGTTTTGTAGTCGGATGTCGTATTTTTGGGCGTAACTGGCAATTTCTTCTTTGACAGTCTTCATTTGGAGATCACGATTGATGTGTTCATTGGGCATGTACCACGGTGCATTTGTGATAATGCGCAAGGTTTTCGATTGGAATCTCTCCAGGATGTCGATATTGGATCTCGACGCAGATCCCCACAGTTGGATACCATAGCTCCATATTGGCTTAATCACTGCCTTGTATACTAAAATTTTATTGTACAAACTCAGTTGTGACCTTTTTCCTATCAGCCAGTACATTTTATTGAGTTTCAGACCCAACTGTTTTCTTTTCGTGAATATGTGTTTCTTCCACGTTAATCTGCGGTCCAAGTGCATACCTAGGTATTTTACGTCATCCTTTTGTTGTAGTACTTGATTATTTATTGAGACGGTTGGGCACGTATCTTTTCGATTAGTGAACGTTATATGTACTGACTTGCTTTCGTTTACTTTAATTCGCCATGTTTGTAACCAGATATTTATACTGTCGAGATTTGTCTGGAGCAGTTGCGAGGCGATGTACGGGTTTGAGTGAGCTGCAATGATTGCTGTGTCATCTGCATATGTGGCTGTGATGATGTTTTGGCTTGTAGGAAGATCTGCTGTGTAGAGTAGGTAGAGAACTGGTCCAAGGACACTACCCTGAGGTACTCCAGCGTTGATTGGATATAAGTTAGTGCACTGATCTTTAACTTTTACAAGGAAATGGCGGTCGGAGAGATAGGACTTGAGGATTAGAAAGTAGTTGAGAGGAAGGACTTTTCTTATTTTGTATAGCAAGCCAGTGTGCCAGACTTTATCAAAAGCCTGCGAGACATCCAAAAAGGCTGCAGAGCAGTATTGCTTCTCTTCTAAGGCTTTGTTTATGGAATTGCAGACTCGATGAATTTGCTCGGTGGTAGCATGTTGTTGTCTAAATCCAAACTGGTGGTTGGGTATTAGCTGCTTTTCCACGAGGATTGGCTGTAATCTGTCTAGTAAGAGTTTTTCAAAAACCTTTGACATCACTGAAAGTAGACTGATAGGTCTATAGGACTTAACTTCTTCTACAGGCTTGCCTGGTTTGGGTATTAAGATGATTTGTGCCACTTTCCACAAAAGGGGATAGTAACCAGTTCTTAAGATTGCGTTAAAAATCTGTGTCAAATATTGCACGCCTTTCTTGGGAAGTTCTTTTAAAATTCTTGCAGTGATTAAGTCGAACCCTGGGGACTTTTTCGGATTCATATCTGTTTGGATTTTGTTGAAAACTTGTTTGGCTGTGAATTTCTCCAACGGTGCTTCTAGTTGGTATGGATATTCTAAATACAATTGAATATTATCTTCTGCATCAGAGTTGTTGTTTTGGGCATGTGGTTGGAACACTTCCTCCAGGTATTTGGCAAAGACTGTAGCTTTTTCGTTGTTACTTTTAGCCCATCGTCCGTTACTGGCCCGGATAGGCGGATTAGAGAGTTGTGGTCTGTTAATCTTTCGTGTTGCCTTCCATAGCGAGTATTCGGAGGTTTCCGTAGCAGATAGATTTTGTAGATATCGTTTTATGTCGTTGTTTTTATTGTTGTTTAACAAAGTTTTTAGTCGCGCTGTAGCTTGGTTTAATCTATTTTTATCCTGGGGTGCACGGGTTCTTTGCCATACTTTCCTTAGTCTTCTTTTTTCTGCGATTTTTTCTTTTATTTCGTTGGGTAAATCTTTGTGTATGATTGTTCTTGGTTGTTTAGGTGTTGACTGCCAGCCAGCTTCCTGAATTATCCTACTTAATTGATTTACTGCTTCGTCAATTTCGCCATCCGATTTTAGTGGGATGTTTAGGTCCAGTCTCTCATCAAGGATAGCCCGGAATTTAATCCAATTGGTATATTTACTACTTAGATATGGTGGAGGTTGTGTTTCAAGGATATTCGTAGATATCATGACCAAGACAGGAGAGTGGTCGGATGAAAGATCGAAACAAGATTGTGCTGTCTGGGATTCAAGTGGTATTCCTTTAGTCACACAGAAATCAACCAAATCTGGAATTTTGTTTGTGTCTGTGGGCCAGTATGTGGGTTCGCCAGTAGATATGTATTTAAGGTTGTTGGTTTCCATTGCCATGTATAATTGCCTACCTTTCGGAGTTATTAGCCTGGATCCCCAGTGAGTGTGTTTTGCGTTATAATCGCCGCCTGCTAGAAACCTGTTTCCAAGTGTGTTGAAGAATTCTTGGTATTGATTTTTGGCTATAGTATGTCGTGGTGGACTATATATTGCAGTTACTGTTAAAGGACCGTTCCAGTCTTCTATACTAATACTTGTTGCTTGTATATAGTCTCTTTTAAACTTATTTAACTCGTGGTGTTTTATAGATGACTTAATTATGATTGCAGTTCCTCCATGTGCAGTGCCATCTGGATGTTTGGTGTTATATATTGCATAGTTGGGAATTCTCAGATAGCTTCTATTTGTAAAGTGTGTTTCAGATATTAACATTATGTCGATGTTGTGTATTAGTATAAAAGCTTTAACTTCTTGAGCATGATTTGTTAGCCCGTTGGCATTCCAAATAGCTATTTTCAAGAATTTGATCATTTTGTTAATTTAGTGACGACGGTGGTGAGAAGGTTTAACAGTGTACCCATTTGTTCCATCAGGACTTTTAACATATTCTTTAGTTCAGCCATGTCATTTGAGGCGGGAGTATTGGTAGTAATTACTTCTGTTTGGTTTGTATTACTATTCGTAATTTGTTGTGAGTTATTAACGATTTGGGCGTAGGTAACTCCTGCTTGGACATGTTGTGCATGATTAATTGGCATGCTAGGCCTGGGTCTAATCGTTGGGAATTTTTTCGTTTGTAGCTCCTTGTATACCCTGCAACCTTTGTAGTTTGCTGGGTGGTCTCCCTCGCAGAGTACACACTTGACGTTGGCACTTCTTTCTTTATTAGTGCATTGCTCTGTTGCATGATCCCCTGTGCACTTTACACATCGTGGTCTAAGGTGGCAGTATGATTTGGTATGTCCGTATCGTTGACATCTAGAACATTGTGGTATCTCTCTTTTCTGGTACGGTGGTTCAATTTTAATCTTATGGTTTAATAGGAACTCAATGTCATATATATTTCTATTATTATCAGAAGGTTCCAAGTCGACGAAAAATAGTGATAGCTGATCTTTAGTTTTAGGGTGTTTGATGTTCCAAATGTTTCTAACAGTGTGGCCTTTCTCTTCTATTTCCTTTTTTATAAGATTTTTGTCCATCGAGTAATGCATGTTCTTAAGAACAACCCTGAAACTGCGCTCGTTTTTTATTTGATAAGTATGAAACTCTGTCTTTTTTTCCGATAGGGCTTTTGTTATTGTACTATAGTAGTCAGCAGATTTTGGCTGAAGTTTAACTTGATCGGAGCTAAGAACTTTTAATTCGTAATTATTGTCAGCAATTTGGTTTAGTAATTCGATAAGTGGGGGTATGTGTTTAACCCCCTTAATAAATATTGGAGGCGGTTTGGTTATTTTCTCTTTTTCACTTGTGCTTTCATTGTCCTTTATTTCATCATCTTTTGACTCGCTATTTAGTGCCTCGAATCTGTTAGAAGTGGTAGTCGGCGAGTTCAGCCAGTAATCGTTTATTTTTGTTTGCTTTACAATTCTTTTGTCTGGACTAGTTCGATGTCTTTTGTTGGAGTTTTCGACTGTTTTCCATTCGGTTTGATTTAATGAGGTGGAAGGTGGGTTAGTATATTGGGGTTGCTTTAAGGGTTGAGAGTAAGATGTGTTTAATGGTTGAGAAATTTGCATATTACCTTGTAATTGTTGATCAGTGCACATTTGGTATTTTGGAGCGTACGCCACTGGCTGCTGACTAGTACCCATTGCGTCACATTGCATAGGTTCGTTAGATTGCAGAATATTCCGATTTATCGCCGTCGAAGCGGAATCCATTTTCGCTTTTTGGGTCCCATTAACAATCGTTTAATTTGCTTCACCACAAAAACTGGATTTTTATTTTTGTATTTATATTTAACTATAGATAAGCAAACTGGTAATATCGACTGTCTCGTTCGAAATTCAAACAAAGACTTTAATTTTAAGTAAATTTTATTCTATAGAGCTTTTTCGCAAAATCAACACTTTTCGAGTTATTTGCGAGTAAATATGTTCATTTTTCAACAAAATAACTACATTTTTAGACGGTTTTTCGCAAATAACTCAAAAAGTAAGTATTTTGTCGAAAAAAACGTTCTTACCAAAAATATAGCCTGTAAAAAAGTAAAAACAATGGTGTACGCGTTAGGTCTCTGGACCTCGTAGAGCCAGAGTTATAGCCAATGAAAAATAGATTCATATTCATCAAATTTCAAATAGAATATTTCGAAGTGAAATATCCAAAAAATTAAGCACTTTTTGGGGAAAACCCAATATAACTTTTTTAAAGTGTTTAAAAAACGCTTTATTTCTGTTTTTATAAAAAGTTTCTAGCATTAAATTTAAGCAAGTTACGCTCAAAATAAAGTTGGTCCCTTTTGTTTTGGCAAAAAAAAAAAAAAACGGGAAGACCACGCCCTAATTAGCAATTTAAATGAAATTAATCGTTACCGCTCCACAAATTATTTTACTTATGTTGTGTTTATATCATCTGTAAGTTTCATCGATTCAAAGTGCATATTTTTGAAAAAATTTGGTTTCAAAGTAAAATTTTTAAAAATTTTAATTTTGAAAAATATGTTTTTTTTCAAAATAACTTAAAAATTGTTAGAAATACCAAAAACTCCAAAAACAAAAAAAGTTAGCATGGCTTTTCTGAATACCATGTATTTTTTTGTTTTTCTGTTAGACAAAAGTCCTTATTTTTCTTTGAAAAATAAGAACTTTGAACCGGTTAAACTTACAGATCATATAAACAATATATACACGAGTCAAGAAACTTGTGAAGTCGTAATGATTAAGTTCATTTGGGATACTAATTAGGGGGTGATTTTCCCGATTTGTTACCAAAAAAAAAGGGACTAACTTTGTTTACTATTGATGATTACGTAACTTGTTTACTTTTGATGCTAGAAATTTTTTTTTAAAACAAAAATGAAGCTTTTTTTAAACATTTTAAATAAGTTCTAATGAGTTTTCCCCGAAATGTGCTTCATTTTTGGTTATTTCACGTTAAAGTATTCCATTTGGAATTTGACGAATATGAACCTATTTTTAATTAGTTATAACTCTGGCTCTACTAGGTCTAGAGACGTGATATATACACCATTTTTTAAAAATTTTTTACAGGCTATATTTTTGCTCGGATTGTTTTTTCGACAAAATACTTACTATTTGAGATATTTGCGAAAATCCGTCTAAAAGCCTGGTTATTTTGTTGAAAAAATGAACATATTCAAGGGCAAATAAGTCAAAAATTATTGACTTAGTGAAAAAACTCTATAGAACAAAAGTTACTTAAAATTAGTCAGTTTATCCATTTCCGGACTTATTTTGGACATATATTTTTTCATCCACAAGAGGGAATATTTTTTCACTTCTAAGAGGGGATGAAAACCACCCCCGGGGCAAAAGCACATATCGGCACAATATCACTTTTTTTCTTTGTTTTTTTTATAAACAACAATACTGATCTACTGGTCCACTACAAATTCAAATGTCTTACACCTGATTTTGGTCAATGTTTTATACTCATGATAACATTGCTACATCACGAACAGTTCACGGCCCAATAATGTTTTATGTTTTACTTTTGGTTAGTGGCATTGAATGAGGCTAATAATATAACATTTTTATTTAGAATTAGGTATGAAACATATTTTATATTTAATTGTATTAAGGGTGGTTAATAGTATACCACACTGTAAAACAAAAAATATATCTCTGTAGTTTTTTAACTTCTAAGACCATTTTGTAGGCCGAATGTCTCTCTCGCGTAACATTATCGGATTGACCATAATATTTCCTAGAGCGGAATAGCACCAACAAATCACTGACTGACTAGCAGAGCAGCCGAGTGTAGCATATCTCGAAGAAGCTGAAAACAATCGGGACTCGTTATCAGAATCACCTCATCAACGTTGATCACCTCAAGCGGCCATATTTACACTCGGCGGTCATCTTTCAGACGGTCACTTAAAATTCCCCAGACGGTAGTATTCTATCTCGGCCCTAGGACCGTAAACTTTATCGGGGCCGACGTTAGTGCAACTAACCAGCCAGCCACCAGCCACCAACACGCAACGATGTTTGCTTATCCAGTTTGCTTTCTCCCATGTGGAAACCTTCCATGGCAGCTGGAAAAAGGGACGCGTTTACAAAATTGACGGGTTACGACCGATCTTAAATAAAAGAAATATATTCAAACACAGAAACGCTTTCCACGGACGGCAGATGATTGCACATATAGTAATGAATACATACATATACAGTACAATGCACGAAAAGGATGTCAAAAAAGAGGGGGAAAGTACTCTGACAGTTTAGTAAATAAAGAATTTGACAGAAAACCTGTGGAGTTAACGGAGACACTAACAGCAGTGGTCACGAAAATAACAAAGCAGGAAGTGGCTCAAGCGCTTCAAAAAATAAAGAAAGAATAAGCCATCCAACCAGATGATATCCCTAGGGAAGTATGGAGAGCATTAGAAGAGACATGAACAAGTTGGCTAGCAGGTTTATTTAATAGAATTATGAAAGTTGGACAAATGCCAGACTGATGGAGAAGCAGTATTTTAGTACCTGTTTACAAAAACGAAACTACAGGGTAACATCCCATGGTGTTTCATGTATGCTGATGATTAAGTGTTAGTAGGAAATAATGAAACAGATTTAGAACAAAAACTGGAACAGTGGAGACAAGCTCTGGAGAAGAAAGGTTTAAAAATTAGTAGGGCAAAAACAGAATATTTGGAATGTTCATTTAAAGATGGAGTTACTACAAATAAAATGGTATCTTTGGATGGTCAAATGATTGCGAAAAGCAATAGTTTTAAGTACCTAGGGTCGGTATTGCAGCGTAATGGAGAAATATATGGAAATGCATGCAGTAGAATTAGGGCTGGATGGATGAAGTGAAAAGAAGCGAGTGGTGTGTTGTGTGACAAAGAATATCCAATGAAGCTGAAGGGAAAATTCTATAAGACAGTCATAAAACCGGCTATGATGTACGGAACTGAACGTTGGGCAGTGAAAAATAAATAGGAACAACTAATGCGTGTGGCGGTAATGAGAAAGCTTAGATGGATACGTGGAGTGACAGAAAAGGATAAAATTAAAAATGAGTATATTAGGTCTAGGTGTGCCACCAACTGATGCCAAAATGAGAGAGCATAGGTTTAGATGGTTTGGTCATATTCAACGTCGAGACGCTATACGAAGAATTGCTGAAGTGCAGATTTCTGGAAGGCGTAGGAGAGGAAGACCATGAAAAAGACCTGAATAAATACAAAGAAATTCAGAGAAGCATCAAAATGAAAATTCGAGACGCAAAAGAGAGGTGTCTGTCCGATAGCTGCAAGGAAATAGAAAATCTGGATAAAAAGTATGATGTTGTTCTGAAGCTATTTCCTTGTGGCATTTTTATGATTAATTATTTATATGGGAAATAAGCCACAATTAAAATGAAAAAAATAATTTTATTAACGTTTCGACGCCCAAATCGGGTGCCGTTGTCAAAATACAAAATATTACTAAAATAAACTAAAGTGTTGTTGCTAAGCAAAAAAATTCTTCTAATAATTTATTTAATCTCACTCATTTATATTGGCAATTCAGACATATATTATACATTTTAAAGTAGAAGACTTTAAAATGATATTGCCAATATTTATGAGTTGCGTTCCTGGGACGACTTACTGAAAGATAGTTCATTCGATTACATGAAATTAACCCCAACTCAAGAATATCCGTCATAAAAAATTATAGCATGTGATATGTCTTTAAAAAGACAACCAAATGCAACGACAGTAAAATTCTCGCGTTAGAGACTTCATAGTAAATCACAAGGGAAAACCAGGAAAAACCTGTGATACTATCCCGACATCGAAAGTATTTGGTCTTACATTAATTTACTCTCAAAAAATAATACCAAATTCAAGATTGGATCGAATGGAACAGAACAACTTAGAACGGGATCCTACAACATTCACCAGAAATAATACGAGGAAAATATCAATACCATATATAAAAGGACTATCCGAGAAACTTAAAACAATAGGAAATAAATTCAACATTTCAACAACATTCAAAACAACAAATACATTGAGATCTATTCTATCTAAAACTAAACCTAACAATGATCAAGAAAGAACAAAGAATTGCATTTATAAAATACCTTGTGAATGCGAACAATTTTATTTAGGTGAGACATCAAGACCATTAGACGTTAGAATAAGTGAACATCAATCTTATATTAAAAATAGAGAATTTGAGAGATCTCAAATATGTCAACACGCATGGGATAATGAACATAGAGTTCAGTGGAGAGATTCAAGTATAGTCCTGAAAGAATCAGATAGTAAAAAGAGAAAAATCAAAGAAGCGGCTCTAATTATGCTAAATGAAACCAATTGTGTCGCAAATTCCTCGGTAGAATGCAGTAGGATGTGGTTACCCATACTGAAAGAGGAAGTCAATAGAAAGAAAATACCAAGATTAGTAAGTCAATAATATCGAGCTAGTACATATTTTATATTTTAGTATTACTTATATATCTAGTATTATTAATATTATTTATAATTTAAACATGTTACAAGTCAGAATTTGGTATTATTTTTTGAGAGTAAATTAATGTAAGACCAAATACTTTCGATGTCGGGATAGTATCACAGGGTTTTTCCTGGTTTTCCCTTGTGATTTACTATGAAGTCTCTAACGCGAGAATTTTACTGTCGTTGCATTTGGTTGTCTTTTTAAAGACATATCACATGCTATAATTTTTTATGACGGATATTCTTGAGTTGGGGTTAATTTCATGTAATCGAATGAACTATCTTTCAGTAAGTCGTCCCAGGAACGCAACTCATAAATATTGGCAATATCATTTTAAAGTCTTCTACTTTAAAATGTATAATATATGTCTGAATTGCCAATATAAATGAGTGAGATTAAATAAATTATTAGAAGAATTTTTTTGCTTAGCAACAACACTTTAGTTTATTTTAGTAATATTTTGTATTTTGACAACGGCACCCGATTTGAGCGTCGAAACGTTAATAAAATTATTTTTTTCATTTTAATTGTGGCTTATTTCCCATATAAATAATTAATCAAAAAGTATGATAGCTTTAATTTAGACATCATCAAAAAATGACAGAATCGAGACAAAGCACAAGAACGAATATTCTTAAAAATGTTAAAGGGGATATTATTACTGATGTGAAGGAGAGATTGTGTCATTGGACCAATTACATAAATCCGACAACTATTTAAGAATGAGATAGAATCAGAAATTTGGCATCGCTGTGGAATACAATATTATCCACAATCCACAATGAAATAGGCAATTAGGGACAGTATATATCGGCAAAGAGTGCCATAACTCAAAAATTTTTAAAATCGGTTTTATTGCACCAACAGTATAATAAAACTATAAACTCCTATCTCACAAAGTGTCACGTCTATGGATCAAGTATTTATCGTTAGATGACACTAGTGTCACTATACGATTATCCAAAATCAACGAGGCACCGAACTCAAAAAGTGTCACATATCGACTTGTGCAAATAGTCCTGTCGCCAGGGGGGGTACAACGGCCTCGTTAATTCAGATGGACTTACTCAAGTTTTTTTTATGTATTTTGACCCGTAGAACACGAATTTTTTGGGTAACAGTTGATCCGGATGTCGGTAAGATTGTTATAGACCAAGAACTTGAGGAATCAAATAACAGCGATTTTTGGCAAAACAAAACAATATTTTGTATTTTTTGGGCCATTTTAAGTAAAAAATATTTCTACAAGTGTTTTCGTAGGATGCACAGTTTTCGAGATAAACGCGGTTGAACTTTAAAAAAATCGAAAAATTGCAATTTTTGAACCCGAATAACTTTTGATTAAAAAATAAAATAGCAAGTCTGCTTACCGCATTTGAAAGTTTAAGTCAAATTATATCGGTTTTAATTATTTGCATTGGTAAAAATTTATTTTTTTATTGTTTAACAAAGCTATAAACACGTAAGGTTTCCCGTGCTTTTACATGCGTTTTAACGCATGTAACGTAGAAATAGTCTTGATTGCACTAGTACCTATTCTACCTACTCGTTCGATTTTAAATGAGAAATCATAGAAACATCACTCACGCACTAGTTGTTTGTAGCTTTGTTTAACAATAACACAATAAATTTTTAGCAATGCAAATAATCAAAACCGACATAATTTTACTTGAACTTTCAAAGGCGCTAAGCAGAATTGCTATTTTATTTTTTAATCAAAAGTTATTCGGGTTTAAAAATTGCAGTTTTTCGATTTTTTGAAAGTTCAACCGCGTTTATCTCGAAAACTGTGCATCCTACTAAAAAACTTGTAGAAATATTTTTTGCTTAAAATGACCCAAAAAATACAAAATATTGTTTTGTTTTGCCAAAAATCGCTGTTGTTTGATTCCTCAAGTTCTTGGTCTATAACAATCTTATCGACATCCGGATCAACTGTTACCCAAAAAATTCGTGTTCTACAGGTCAAAATACATAAAAAAAACTTGGGTAAGTCCATCTGAATTAACGAGGCCGTTGTACCCCCCCTGGCGACAGGACTAAAAGCATTTGTCCAGCTAAGATCTGTATAAAGCGTCGTTTGTCAAGTTAAGACAGTATAATACAATGTGATTATTTTATTCAAAACAATCTGCGTATGTGCTCAAGAAAAGTGACACATTTGTCACTTATTTATCTTTCTTTTTGCAGTATTTTGTGTTTACTGTTGTTACTTGTATTTAAAGTTACATAATTAAAAAGTGTAAGTCTGTTAACCAGATAATAGCAATGATATTATATTCTGTACTGCAAGTGTCACTTTCGATTAATAATATTTCTTAAATTTTTCGTTATTTTATCTGTAAGTGCCACAACTCAAATTTTTGAAGTTATACTTCTTTAGGCACGAGGGTAAATTTTTATTTTACTGGGCGCATGCGCACACCGACAGTATGGTACAAAACGTTATACGGGATCTGATTGACTGTTAAAATCATCTGTCAATAATTGTTCAATATGGAGATTTTGGATAAGCAAATTAATGTTGTGTATATTAGTTTTTATTGTTGTGATGGCAGAGAAAAAAGCAAGTTTATAATATTGTAGTGACTTTTTAAATAGTTTTTAAAAGCGAAAGGTATGTAATAATCGTAAATGTTTCAGTGTCCTAATAAAATTTTTTATAGATATCTACCTACCTATTTGGAAAATTTAAAAAGAACTTACTAAAATAGTATGTAATGCTTTGATTTACATAATTTGATTAACGTCAAAATTTCTATCAATATTCACCTAATATATTGTTTTCTTACTCTATGTTTTGTTGTATTTTAATATTTCTTTCAATTCTAAATAATTTCAATTCAAAATCAAAATAATTTGGTTAAATTCAGAACCGTCAAAAGTTTAATCCGTTAAGTTAGTTTATCTTCGCACATGATGACACATGGTCTGCGTGGGTAAAAGTTTAAGTGAATGAATTTAAATACTAACTGCGCTGATAAGCGGGTTTGAACGTCTATGGAAACTTTTATTTTTTTATGCATTTTATGATTGTAAGTTTATTTATTAATATAATCTTTTTTCAGAAAATACGTATTTAGTTAAAATGTTTTCCTAAATTGTTCAGAAATCATTTGTGGCATTTTTCAACGTATTTGTGTGGTTTATTCTTTTATTATTTTAATTTTTGCCACTGTTTTAATAAAAATTTTTGAGAAGTAGTAAGTATTAAAATTAGTTTAATATTTAAACAAAATACAAATAAACTGTTTAAAGTATATTAATTTCGTTGAAAACATGTAATAGAAGTATAACTTCTTACGTGCGTACAAAGTACACACACATTTCTTTTTTTTTAATATTATACTTAATACGCTATTTTATAGAGCTTTAAAAACCATTGTAACTGACTAAAATAGTTGTTATTCTAATTTTAATAGTTTTTGAATTAAACCCGAAAATGTTGTGGGACAAACTTTAAACGTCGTTTTCTCGAAACTTTACTTTTTTGACTATGACACTCTTTGAGCGGAAGTGCGATATGGTTTTCATCAATAAATCATTCTGGCATCATGTATTGTTTAAAAGTAAAGCATTACGTTATATTGTACCTTCACTCCAGTCGTGAAGTACAACTCCTCAAATGATAATATTTAACCAATAGAATACAATGTCACAGAAAAATCAAATACATCAGCATGTCACATGGGCCTTAGTTACGTGTCTTCGCTTCTACTGGTCCAATCATGACGTACGGCGGCTCAAATGATAGGAATTAGCCAACAGTATACAATGGCACGGAAAAATCAAATACAGCAGTATGTCGAAAGGGCCTTAGTTATGTATCTTCTAAGGATGAGATCACTCGTGGCCTTATAGGCCGGCTACACACAACGTCTTGCCTGAGAGCATGCCTGCAGAGACTCGTTTGTGCAGGTAAGAGCGTGTGTATGGACGGCAAGACTGTATCACGCACAGTCTTCCAAGCGCGGACTGTACTCTCGTCGACATGCTAAACATTTTGCCTGTGCAGTTTTAGGTTCTACAGATTTACTTGAACGTGTGGCCGTCAGTTCAGTCCGTTCTTCAGTTCCGCAAAAGTTTTCGAGGTGGATAGACCAAGACCAGACGAAATGAGGGGCATAAGAAGTGTTTCAAAACAATTCTTAACTGAATTTATAGACTTCTACAAATCTTTGCCGGCATTATGGAAGGTGAAGAGTAGAGAATATTCTGATAGGAATAAGAAAAATTATTTATACAATGATTTTATTTAATACGTAATATTTTTTTTTATTTTTAATTGATTCTAAAATAGAGAATTCTTTAAAATCATATAATTTTTTACCGTTTTTTAAAGGTTAACTATTATTTTTTCCATTATTGGTATACTACCATTGAAAAGTTTATATACTTATATAATATACTGAAACTGTTTTCTTGTGACATGTTTAATGTAGTATTATCATTGTTTAACTGTCTAGTTATACAATGGTATTATATTTGTATGGGATAGAACCATAATAATTGTAGGTGTAATGAAAATTACATTTCTTAATTAACTACTGTTTGACGTTTCGATTTCCACTCTGGAAATCGTCTTCAGAAAAAATTAAAAGAAAATTAAATATGAGAAATTTTCCTAGAATTTTCAAACCTAATTTTCTTTTAATTTTTTCTGCGGACGATTTCCGACTCGGACGAGAGCAAATCGACACGTCAAACAGTAGTTAATTAAGAAATTGTCCGCAGGAGCCACTTTTTACTCCACTTACTTCTACAGCATCGTTGTTTGTTTTTTGTTGCTTTTTTATTAATAAACAATGCAATAACGCTTCCATTAAAAAAACCTCTTCCGTGCTGCTCACCGTGTTGAGTTCTCGAAAGACTGAAGTTTGCGCAGTCCAGTTTTTACGTAGTCTGCACGTGTGGACAACGTACGGTGTACCGTCTTTTTGTTCCGTCATGCCTGCACAGTTTTGGACGTCAGGCAAGACGTTGTTTGTAGCCGGCCCATTATTGGCTTAAAAACTATAACCAAGTGCACGATTTTGTTATTGTCTATAAAGGCTGTCCGAATACAGTAGAGCAGTGCATGCCTTACCCCGCCAATAATTAACGCCGTTGATATTTTTAAGGGAAACAGTCCTGGCCGATCTGGGATCTAGACTTGCGATTCTTTCACCGCTCCCCCCGTTTCCCCTATGCCGTTGCAGCCGCCTAAATCAAAATGTCACTAAGATTCGGCGGAGGCGATGGGATTTTTCGGTTTTTATTACTTTACTCTCTTTGCTGGGTTTTTACGACGCCGGTAGGGATACTCATAGAGACCTCAGTTTAGAAACCACGCTCAGTTTCTGCTTTTTATTTCTGTTATATTTCCGGATTTATTTTATATCAACTCTTTGGAAATTGCAATTTGATGCTGTACCAAAAATTGAGATTGGTTAGTTTGTGTTGTGTGTCTAAGCTTTCCTGCTGACTAATCGTCTAGAATTGTTTCGCGGCTTTAGAATTTAGATTTAGTTAGTAACGATTCAGAATGTCATAATTGAAACAGTAAAATTATTTAGCTTTCCCTTTTTAATATAAAGCAGCTCTTTTTCTAATGGCGCTACAACCCTTTGTGAGTCTTGGGCTGCTTAACAATGTTCTTTCATTCTGCCCAGTCGGATACTTTCCTTCTCCACTGATAGTCCATTCTTTCACGGTTTTTGCTCTAGATTTTAAAGAACCACTTGGATTGACATGAAATTTGGCACACGTATAGCTTACGTGTCAAAGAAAAAAAGCGATATTGTGCCGATGTGTGCTTTTGTCCTGGGGGTGACTTTCACCCCCTATTGGGGGTGAAAAAATATATGTCCAAAATAAGTCCGGAAATGGGTAAACTGACTAATTTTAAGTAACTTTTGTTCTATAGAGCTTCTTCGCCAAGTCAACACTTTTCAAGTTATTTGCGAGTGAATATGTTCATTTTTCAACAAAATAACCACATTTTTAGACGGTTTTTCGCAAATAACTCAAAAAGTAAGTATTTTGTCGAAAAAAACGTTCTTAGCACAAATATTGCATATAAAAAATTTAAAAAATGGTGTACGCGTTAGGTCTCTGGATCTCGTAGAACCAGAGTTATAGCCAATGAAAAATAGATTCATATTCACCAAATTTTAAATAGAATATTTTGACGTGAAATATCCAAAAAATTAAGCACTTTTTGGGGAAAACCCAATATAACTTTTTTAAAGTGTTTAAAAAAACTTTATTTCTGTTTTTACAAAAAGTTTCTAGCATTAAATTTAAGCAAGTTACGCTCAAAAAAAAGTTGGTCCCTTTTGTTTTTGCAAAAAAAAAATCGGGTAGACCACCCCCTAATTAGCAACTTAAATGAAATTAATCGTTACCGCTCCACAAGTTATTTTACTGATGTTGTGTTTATATGATCTGTAAGTTTCATCGATTCAAAGTGTTTATTTTTGAAAAAATTTGGTTTCAAAGTAACATTTTTAAAAATTTAAATTTTGAAAAACATACTTTTTTTTTAAAATAACTTAAAAATTGTTAAAGATACCAAAAATCTCGAAAAACAAAAAAGTCAGATTTGCTTTTCTGAATATCATGTATTTTTTTGTTTTTCTGTTAGACAAAAATTGATTAAGATTTGGTGTTTCTAAATGTGCATACATTCGTGATCAGTGATTCGTTCAACCCCTTTTAACTATAGCCCTTTCAATAATAAGGACTTTAAACCGATGAAACTTACAGATCGTATAAACAATATATACACGAGTCAAGAAACTTGTGAAGTCGTAACGATTAAGTTCATTTAAGATACTAATTAGGGGGTGATTTTCTCGATTATTTTACTAAAACCAAAAGGGACTAACTTTATTTTGAGCGTAACTTGTTTAATTTTGATGTTAGAAATTTTTTTTATAAAACAAAAATGAAGCTTTTTTTAAACACTTTAAATAAGTTGTAATAAATTTTCCCCGAAATGTGCTTAATTTTTGGTTATTTTACGTTAAAGTATTCCATTTGGAATTTGACGAATATGAACCTATTTTTCATTAGCTATAACTCTGCTTCTACTAGTTGTAGAGACGTGATATATACACCATTTTTTAAAATTTTTTACAGGCTATATTTTCGCTAAGAATGTTTTTTCGACAAAATACTTACTATTTGAGTTATTTAAGAAAAACCGTCTAAAAGCGTGGTTATTTTGTTGAAAAAATGAACATATTCACTGCCAAATAACTCGAAAAGTATTGACTTAGTGGAAAAACTCTATAGAAGAAAAGTTACTTAAAATTAGCCAGTTTATCCATTTTCTAACTTTCTTTGGACGAATATTTTTTCACAGACAAGAGGGGGTGAAAACCACCCCAGGGCCAAAGCACATATCGGCACAATATCACTTTTTCTCTTTGAATTGTTAGCTATGTGTATGCCAAATTTCATGTAAATTGAAGCGGTTCCTTAAAATTTAGAGGTTTTGCAATATTTTACCGTTAAAAAATGGACTACTAATCTTTATATCTAATCTTTATTTAATCATTTAAATTCCCTAAAGGGAACTTAAATGATTTTTACTAACAATTTTGATATATTTATATCTTTTCCGTTTGCGGCAGTTTAGAATAAAACTCACCCTATAGATAGTCTCTTCGAAGGTATTGGGAGTGCCGCCATTAAGTTGTAAGTTCCTAAGCCTATCGTAGTCTCTGGGATCCACCATGGACCGGAGCACTGCATGCTGACCCAGATCCGTTAGACCCAAACCGCTCTGGAGGACGCTGTCCGGTGTGTCGACCTGAAACAATACAGACATTTTGCAATTCAAATGAATATTTATGATTGGTTGGTGGTAACGAACCGCACATTCCAGGTCTAGACTTTCATTCCGTGATTTTCATGGAAATTTACCTAAATAAATAGTGTCTTTTTGTCTTTGTCGCATAACGAATCATATAATTTCAGTTTTGGCAATGGTCAAGGGCAATATTGTAAAAAAATGTTGTTTTTAAAAATACAGACAGTCGAATTTATAAAACTAAATGTACAGGGTGTTTACTCAGTTTTTTATGTGTGGTAAAGACCACACTTGAACCCTTAAATATTGTTGTATTGCACATCAGAGGGAGTAGTCGGTAGATACCTACTCTTTTACGTTCCTACTAGAATATAGATATACTTCAGGTATGCGACCCTGCCCTCGTGAACAATAATTATCCTAATATCCATAGCTCACTGAAATTAAAAGAGCCAGATGATCTGGAGCAGTTTTTCAGTGAGTTCGATGTTGTAACGAGACAATTGAAAGCAAGGAGAGTGAAAATCAAGGACGAAGATCAAGGCAGATCAAGGACTATGTAACTGACTACTTTATATGCTACCATTTTTCGAACCAGTTATTGCAATTCTAGAAAATTTAGTTCCAAAATTTAATTATTGTCAACAAAAAAACTTTCAAGCAAATGTGGATAGAAAGGAGGCATCTTCCTCTTAGGAGGAGCACTACACAATATGAAAAACTAGCAGCGTATTTCATGAAAACCATAGTTTGTTACAGATTTCACAAGTTAGAGCATATCGCACCCTCAGTAATATAGATGCAAAATTCAAAAAAGTACAGTTTATCCACTAATAATTTTCCAACATAATCAGCAGTCATATTGATATCAAAGAGACCGGCTTTCGAATCAAGGTTGTCAGATATATTTCCTAAAATTCACAAGTTTATATATTCTGAAAATGTTTTCTCTACTTTACTATTCAATTGTTATTCAATGACACTGTTACAAAGATAATATGAAAATATTTTTAAAAAATATGTAAATTAGTTAACTAAGTACTTAAAATTTCAATGGGCCTTCACTAATAAATTGAAGCAACTTTGTATATATTACACTTTAAAGAAATTTTGGAGTATCGGCAACACTGTAGGCTGGACAAAATTACGAAGCCCCTTTGAAATTGACGTTGCCATGTTGATGATTTTAACGAGATATTAAGAATTTGCTATAATGTTAAAACAAGTTTAAACATTGAAAGTATCAAATTTTAAGTAATAAAAAACCAAAGAGTGATGGTCACATCCATTACTTATATATTTCGTTTCAATTCAACAACAAAAGAACACTATTAGTTAGTTCTTCCCTACTCTGCCTATCATTAAATTGGCATCGTATTTCGGCCATCGTTGGTGGCAACACAGCACAGCGGAACACCTGTGTCTCTACAAACAAATGTTGTCGTTGTCCATCCAACAGTGGCGGAGTTGTAACTGGAAGGTTAGGTTATATTTTGCTACTATATAAATAATTAATCGAATTAAAAAACAACGATTTGCACGTCCAATGTGAACTCGTTTCAAAAAAGAATATACTGGAATGACTGATAATGCAATTGTTTCGAGAATTCAGGAATTAACAAAAATCGACTATAAGACGATCTATAAAATTGTTAAATTAGGAACTGTTAGGTACATATCATTCCTTAAAACGAAAGCGACGAAATAAAAAATTGGGTAGGGTTGACACCGCTGCAAAGGACGTTTATCAATGTATGGTGGTAAGTGGATATTTAACTGCTCTGTTGATGGGGTTGACTATCAGGAATACACTATATTCTCATGACTTCTTTATTTGGTTAAACTAATACCATATAAATGTATTCAGTTGATAGGTGACATTATTCTGCTCTATCGGCAGCAACCTCCCAAGCCTAACTAACTAATTCGACTGGCCCACTGATCACTCAGGTGGCAACAACGCATTGTGCGAAATAAAAGTGTTAAACATTTTCACCAGAGTTTATTCCGATTTTTGAGGTAATAGTGCGAAATAAAATATTAACTATATGCGAACATTTGTATAAGGTCATAAACTATCTAAAGTGCAAAAAATAGTGGCAAAAATCGGCCTATAAGTAACTTACAGAACATTTTATGTTAATCAAAACAAACGACATTTTATAAATTCCAGTTCTTTTGACAACAGATAAGAGAACAAGTCTTGATCAAATTAAAAGCGACGTTGCCGGTTTTCCAAAAAGTTTTAAAAATCCAAGAAAGGAAATCAATCAATTAATAATAAACTAAGTAAACAAGATTTCGAAGTAAAAAGAATTTTAATATATTTAAAGTCATACTCAATTATTGCTTGAGAAGTTCTAGAGCCTTCGCCGGGTCGACTGGGGAACTAGAGCTTATGGCTTGCTTTAATATAGAGTACAAATACATAAAAAATGGTGGATAGTGATAATGATTACACCTCAGAAGACAGTAAAAAGAGAAGTCTAGAGATAGATGCAGACAATATTTTTAACAAAAGCAAGAAACTATCCAGAACACCAACCAAACAACAGAAAGATGAAAACAAAATTGATCAGCTTTTAAAAATGATGCAAAATTTAACAGATCAAACACAAAGTTTAACATCGGAGGTAAAAGGAATAAAAGAAGAACAACGAGAATATAGAAATGACCTCCGAGAATTAAGAAAAGAAATAAATGAATTCAAACAAAGTAACCAACAACTACAAAAAGAAAATGATGAAATGAAACAGGAACTAAAGATAGTGAAAATGAAGGTAGAAAAGTTCGAGAAAGAGAGAAAAGCTAACAATGTTATTGTCCAGGGTCTAACGATGGATACAAATAACCCAAATGTAGTCAATGAGGTTATGGCAGATTTCGTGGAAAGAGAATTAGGTATTAAAGTAGAAATAGAAGAAGCTTATAAAATAGGGGACAAAACATGTCTTGTAAAACTAAAAAACAAAAATGAAAAAATAAAAATTATGAAGAACAAAAACAAACTAAGGAATTCAAAGCCGGAAATATATATCAATAACGATCTAACGCAAGAAGAGATGAAAATACAACAAGAAATACGGAGAATTGCAAAATTTCAAAAAGAAAACGGTAAGAACACTAGAGTAGGTTATCAAAAATTAATTATTGACGGGACTGAATGGAAATGGAACAAAGAGAAGAATGAACTGGAAAGGGCAAAGCAGGACACGCCAAAAAACTGATAAAAAAACAAATATTGGATACAACACAAAAAACGGACACGAAAATGGCAAAGGAAAAGGACCTGAACAGATTAGATAAAATAAAACATACGAACACAAAAAAATATAATAAAAAACCGAAAAAATGTGATCAACTAAAAATAAGTACGTGGAACATCAGAACAATGCTTGAACCAGGAAAAATGCAGGATATCGTCTCAGAACTAGAAAGATACCAAATTGATATTGCAGTGATTCAAGAAATCAGATGGGCAGGTCAAGGAGAAATAAATAGAAAAAACTACACACTACAGTACTCGGGACATGAAAAACAAGGTCAATATGGAGTTGCTTTCATAATTATGGGAAAAATAAAAAATAACATTATGCAATTTAAACCAATAAATGAACGTATGGCTTACCTGAGAATTAACGCCAAACCATTTAATATATCAATCATAAACGTATATGCCCCAACTGAAAGTGCTACTGCGGAGGAAAAAGACAAATTGTATGAGGAACTCGAACGAGAAATGGAGAAGTTACCTAGAGAAGACACAATACTGGTAATGGGAGATTTTAATGCCCAAATAGGTAAGGAAGACTACATTAACCAAGTAGCAGGTAAGCACACAATACACGAAAAAACTAACGACAATGGCCAACGATTATGTAATCTAGCATCTAGTACCAATATGATTATCGTTAGTACAAAATTCGAACATCCCAAATACCATAAAGTGACGTGGATTTCCCCAGACCAAAAAACATGGTCACAAATAGACCATATTCTGATTACAAGAAGGAAGCAAACATCGGTAACAGACGTGAGGTCCTACAGAGGTGCACATGCAGACACAGACCATTTTATGGTGACTGCAAAAGTAAGACAAAAAGTCAAAAGAACACTAAAAAACACGACAACAAAAAATAAATGGCACGTAGAAAAACTGAATACTCCAGACATAAGGATTAAATATGCTGATGACATGAACAAAAAACTGAAGGAACAATCTAAACCTACAAAGGATATAGAAACAGAATGGAGAAATATAAAAAAATGTATAAATGAAACAGCGGAAGTACACGTAGGGATAAAAAGAAACAAAAAAAGACAAGAATGGTATAATGAAGAATGCCATAAAATGTTAAAAAAGAAGGTAGAAATGAGACAAATGTGGATAAGAACAAATAGACAGGATTATAGGGAAGAATACAATATAATAAGGCATGCATGTAAGAAAAAAATAAGGAAAATTAGACGTGAGTGGTTGGATGATAAGATAAAAGAAATAGAAAAAGAGAGTAAGAACAGAAACACAAAAGAATTCTATAAGAAAATTAGTGAGCAGAACAAAACGTTTAAAGGAAAGATAAAAAGCATAAAAGATAAAAATGGAAAAGTATCAGAAAACGATGAAGAGTATAAAGAAATTTGGACTAACTATTTTAAAGAATTATTAACAGAACAACAAGATCAAGACCTAAATGAAAACAGAGGAGAAGAGACAATGATGTTAGGAAACCAGCTACAAATACCAACAAAAGAGGAAGTTGAGGAAATTATTAATAGCAGCCGTAATGGTAAAGCCTCAGGATCGGACTGTATCAATATGGAGCTTATAAAATATGGTGGTGAAGAATTAAAAGATAGATTATACAATTTAATAAAAGACATATGGGACGAAGAAAAAATGCCGGAAGAATGGTACAAAGGACAAATTATCACGATTCATAAAAAAGGAGATCAACAGATGTGTAAAAACTACAGAGGACTGACGCTATTAAACACAGCATATAAAATCATGTCCGCCTTAATACAACGAAGACTGACCGAAGCTACCACGAATATCATAGGACACTATCAATGCGGATTTGTTAAGGGAAAGTCTACAACAGATGCCATACATACAGTTAAACAAATTATGGAAAAAGCTCATGGATATAAAATAGAAATTGAACTGCTTTTTATAGATTTTCGACAAGCATTTGATACAATAAATAGATCAAAACTAATGGTAGCTCTGAAAGAAATGGGAATACAACATAAATTAAGAAGATTAATACAAATGACAATGAGTAGAACTGTAGTTAGTATAAAAACTCAAGTAGGCGACACAGAAGAATTTGTCATCAATAAAGGGGTGAGACAAGGAGATTCATTATCAGCAACTCTGTTTAATCTTGCCCTAGAATACGTCGTCAGGAAGATCAACAAAGGCACCCTCCGAACGAGAGAAGGACAAATAATAGCATACGCTGATGATATTGTGCTAATAACAAAAAATAGAAAAACAATGGAACGAATGTTAAATGAAATGGTAACAGAAGGAAAAGTAATGGGATTAAAAATAAACCAAGAGAAAACCAAAATAATGAGATTTGACAAAAACTTTGAAAACAGAAAGGTTAGAGTAGGAGAATACACTTTTGAAGAAGTCGAAAAATTTAAATATTTAGGAATATTAATAACAAACAATGGAGAAAGAGAAACCGAAATCAAAGAAAGGATTATTACAGCAAATAAGAGCTTCCATGCAAATAAAAAATTACTTAAAAATAAGTTATTGAGTAAGAAATCAAAAATGAAAGTATACAAAACAATAATTCGACCGACGATGATGTATGCAGCCGAAACTCTTAGCATGACAAAAAAACAAGAGGAAAACCTTAGAATACAAGAAAGAAAAATACTAAGAGCAATATTAGGACCAATAAAAATAAATGACAATGAATTTAGACAAAGAACGAACCTTGAGTTACTGGAAGAAATTGAGGAGGATATAGTATGTAAAATAAAACAGCAAAGAGCAAAATGGCTAGGACACATATGGAGATCCGGATCAACTACGACGATATACTCAATATTGGAATGGACACCAGCTGGCAAAAGAAGACGTGGAAGACCAAGATCTACATGGTTACAAGAAGTAGTAAGTGATCTCAACAATGCGGGCATACGACATTGGAAAGGGAAAACCAGAGACAGGAAAGAGTGGAGAAAAATAACAGAGAAAATTAAATAACGAACATGAGGACTGATCTACCTCAAAACATAGATCTAGAGAGCGTAAGCGGCGTAACCCCTAAAGGGGTGTTTAGCCACTATATATATACACTGATCACTCAAATCTGATCGTGTTCCCATATTTATCAAATACTTCGTTTTGTAAATATGTTTGTATATATTCTCGTTAGTGTGTCAAATGAATAGTCACAACCTTGTTGAGTAAGCAAAACGTGGACTTTAACTAAGGTGTTCTACTTTGCAATTATTATAACAAATATGCGTAATATTTATTGTTTTATAAATAAATATCTAACGAATACTTTGAGGTAATTTAAGGATTTCTAAAATATCTAAATAATGAGATAAATCCCATTATATCATCCCCCTTAGAAAAGAAAATTTTCTGAGCCATGTACCGTGCTTCCTTTTTCCTCCCCGAAGAGAAGAAAATTGTCTTACTATCATCATCAACTGATTACGTTATATGTATAGATTTATACAAATTTTTACAAACAAAATATATAAACAAAATTTACAAATATATACAATTTATTTCACTAATTATCAAACATCGTCTATTCTTAGTTATTTCTTTCCTTATGACTCGCGAAAATCTATACTCAGAAATTGTATTTTATACTTTACTTTAATTTCAGAGGTTTAAAAAAATTACAACTCCTACATTTGAACTTACTTGTTAATTCTACTACTTTACTAGACCCTTAAGACAAATCTTTTGATGTTATCCAATTTTTAATATTCTTCTATTAGAAATGATCTCTTTTTTCTTCTTCTTCTTCTTGTCTGGTACTTCACAATAATTACATATTTCTTCATTTTCTTTATACTTAGTACTTTCTTCATCGTGTACTATTAAACAAAAATCTTCTTCTTCATATATTCGTATTATTTTATAATTCTTCAGTTATATATATCATTTACTTCATAAATTATTTATTTTCTAACCCGATGGGTAGTTTTTCGCAACTTTATACCCTTGAATTTGCTTCCGGTCCTTTTGCACGTCCTTAGTCGTGAGAAGGTTTGTTCCAAAAAGACAAAATGGCTAGTTGTGCGCTTGAAAAATCTTCTACATCTTGCATCCCTAAATTCCTGTCTGATCTGATATACTCAGTCTAGATGAGATCCAGTTAGTTTCAAAACACGAAATGGGTATGCTAATATCTTGTAATTTTCATTTTGTACCTTTTCCTTGACAAGAGTTAGTTTTTATTGTCTAAATTGTCTTTAATTGTACTTTATTATAAAATATTTATACTAAAATTCGACCGATATTTAAAAAATTGAAATAAAAAAGTCGGTATCAAAAAAAATTCAGCATTCAATTATGAAAAAAAAATCGAAAGAAAGTGTTAATAAAAATAGACCATATTCTGTTAAAAAATATGAAAATCTCCTAATAATGAAAATCTCCTGAAATATCATGAAAATCTCCTATAAAGATCCTGGCAGGATCGCCATATGGTGGTAAGTGGATATTTAACTGCTCTGTTGATGGGGTTGACTATCAGGAATACACTATATTCTCATGACTTCTTTATTTGGTTAAACTAATACCATATAAATGTATTCAGTTGATAGGTGACATTATTCTGCTCTATCGGCAGCAACCTCCCAAGCCTAACTAACTAATTCGACTGGCCCACTGATCACTCAAATCTGATCGTGTTCCCATATTTATCAAATACTTCGTTTTGTAAATATGTTTGTATATATTCTCGTTAGTGTGTCAAATGAATAGTCACAACCTTGTTGAGTAAGCAAAACGTGGACTTTAACTAAGGTGTTCTACTTTGCAATTATTATAACAAATATGCGTAATATTTATTGTTTTATAAATAAATATCTAACGAATACTTTGAGGTAATTTAAGGATTTCTAAAATATCTAAATAATGAGATAAATCCCATTATAAATGTTTATAAGACAGTTTATAACTTATTAGTTTATTACAAAGAAAATAGGTAGATATTACATATTGTGAGGACGTTCCAGTCTGAAAAAATTTATAATTCGATTTATTTGCAAATTCCTGTTCAAAAATATCCCCTTAAACAAATCTGAAGGGCGTCGAGCTAATTTTTTGTGCAGAATTTGTTTAAACTTTAAAACATCACCTTTTTTGCTCCAAAATATAATTTTTTAAATTTTTTGGTCATTCTAAACAAGACCTTGACCTTGTCATTTTTCTCAAAAGTTGATAGTTTTCGAGTTATAGGCGATCTGAAAAATGCCAATATACGCATTTTAGAGGCTTAAAAAACTCATATTTAAATTATTATTTTTGAAGTTGTCAAGAGCTTAAATTGAACACATTCATTTTTAAGATTCTGAATAGTAATCGGGTCTAACTTCAATTTAGACCGTAGTTCTTTAAATGATAATTATGCGCGTCCATCCGATTTTACGCGATATACTATTAAAAAAAACATTTTTTTTTATTTTGTAGGCCATTCTAAACACAAAATATTTCTTTTCATTGTTCTGAGAAGTTCATAAGAGATTTCTGAAATGGTATACGGCATAAAAATCGGATAGACGCGCATAATTAACAATTAAAAAACAACGGTATAAATTAAAGTTAGACCCGATTTCTCTTCAGAATCTTGAAAATGAATGTTTAAAATTCAATTTAAGCACACGATAACCTCAAAAACTATAACTTACATATGCCTCTAAAATGCGTATTTTTGTATTTTTCAGATTTTAAATCGCTTACAACTCGAAAACTATTAACATCTTAGAAAATTACAAGAAACCTTTTTTGTTTAGAATGACACACAAAATAAACAAAAAATGTTTTTCAACAAAGCAAAATAAGAGATTTTTGAAATAGTATACGGCATAAAAATCGGATGGACGCTCATAATTAACAATTAAAAAACAACGGTCTAAATCGAAGTTAGACCCGATTACTGTTCAGAATCTTCAAAATGAATATTTAAACTTCAATTTAAGCTCTTGACAACCTCAAAGATAATAATTTTAATATGAGTTTTAAGCCTCCAAAATGGGCATTTTCGCATTTTTCAGATATTAAATCGCCTATAACTCGAAAACTATTAACTTTTGAGAAAAATGACACAGTACCTTTCTTATTTAGAGTCACCCAAAAACCTAAAAAAATATTTTTTGGAGCACAAAAGGTGATATTTTGACTTTGTTTAAAAAATTGTTTAAACAATTTCTGCCTAAAAATTGAGAGATTTTTCAGAATATAATTATGCAAAAATTATATGATTTTTCTTAAAATATGCGGGTGGTGAACTGATCCTTTTTCTTAATTTCCACGCCAATGGTCGGCAATGGCATCAAAGAATCTCAAAAGCCGACACTTGGCAAACTGACTTTGGAAAAAGAATAGATTTTTGGAAAATCGCGTTTAAAGATTCTGCTTTCCAACATTACAGATGATTACAGCTATTTTTTCAAATAACATGCTTATTATTAAAGTTATAAATGTGACATTTGGCAGATTTGTTACTTGATTATTTCATTCATAGGAGATTCTGACCAATAGAAAGCTACAGAAATAAAAATTAAACTGATCATTTTTGATAATATCCCGTCGTCAGGTATATTACGTCAAATGCTCTTCGTTGCTATGAAAAAATACATTCAGTGACCTTAATGGCAATTAATGTTTTAAAAATCATAAAATTGATGACTTTTAACCGTCAAATATTTATAACAACTGTGTGTTTAATTGTACTAATTTGTACTTACATAAATAAATTACAATAAAATTTTGGTTTTGAATAGTTTTATTCATGAAATAATCGCAGCAAATTGCACTCGATCTCTAAAATTATTATCGAATTTTTGCCCTCGTGACACTTTGACATAATTTCACTCCCCTTCGGGTCGTGAAATTAAAACTGTCAAAGTGTCACTCGGGAAAAATTCGATAATTTTAGAGCTCTTGTGCAATTACTACTGATAACTGCACTATAAATAGCAATGAGAAAAAATATTACTATAAATAAATTCCATTAATTACATGTAATTGAAAAAAATACTTTTAAGATAGTCCCATATAGTACAAAAAACATAACAGAAATAAGGAACTGTTTAAATTTGATCCCTTATGATTAATGCTCTGTCATCGTTTATGAAAAATAGCGATCTATTATGAATTAGACCCAATTTATTTATTATATTTTGCATAATATAACGGCTCAATTAAAAATTGTTCTATATAATACAAAATGTTAAAACACAAACTCACCAGGATTTTCGTCATAGAAAGACATATTATTGATTGCTCCCTTGTAGCAGTAAAAACCAGAGGTGACCGGGGAGAGTGAGAGAGAGGCACAAATATATTTACCGAACTATTCATGTTCTTTTTCTCTTTCGGTCAACGCTAACCGGTAGAGAATTTCATTTTGTGCCCATATCATTTAAAGTCACAGTTAATACAAATTTTGAGTTGAGCCCTTATATTACTGAAGGTGCGATATGCAAAAGGCTTGTACACTGCAAGCAGGGACATAAAATATAGAAAACCTATGAGAGGATTTAATCAATCTCCGTGGGATAAGACAAGCTAAAGGTATTTCTAGAACACATCAATAATATCCACCAAAAAATTCAGTTTAGTGGAAAGAACAATCAATTACCATTCTTGTATGTATTAATAATAAAGAAAGAAGATGGATAGATAAATCGTATAGTGTATCCAAAAACCGACACATCCCGACAGATATCTACATGTTGCTTCACATCATCATCCTGTAGAATTACATCCTTGTTTACAAGATCCGAAAGAGTGACAGACGAAGGACATCAAAATAAAGAAATGCATAATGTAAAATCAACGTAAAGAAAAAATAGCTTCTCAACATATACCAAACTCAGAATGCTAGAAAAAAAAATTAGAGACCCAACAGAAGACGAAAAACCGATTAGTAAAACTATGCTGTCATTATGTAAAAAGTACAATAGAGAAAATAGGGAAAGTGCCGAAAAAACACAAAATAGATACGATATTTAACACGGACAGAAAAATCTTGACTATGTTACCAACAGTAAAAACCAAAATATCGTTAGAAAATCAAGGAGTATATGAGATTCTATGTGGGGATTGTGAAAAGACGTACATCGGACAGACCAATCGAAGAGTCATGTTAGACGAGAAGAAAACCGAAATGCCATTGAAAGAAGAGAAAAAACGTCAACCCTTGCACAACAGGTCACAAATACACGACCTTTAATAAACTTGAACTAAACGACGTTGCTACATAACATAGAAATCAAAAGAAAACGCGAAAATAAATACGTAAAAATAAATGAGGCAACGACATCGGCAAGTATTACCCCTCCTACCCCTCCAACCTATACAGGGCCAATAATAAGAGCCAGGAACCGGGGAGTTCCCCTGAATCCAAAGGTAGGCACTCTTACCACTGGGCCACAGAGGGGGGAGATCAAATATTTATCCTTAATTTCCAAAAATGACATTACAGCGTGACATATTCTTTTCTAATTAAACCAGGACAAAACTCGTGTGTCGTTTGAATAGTGAGAATAAATAATAAATTGATCAACATTCTTTCCGTACTAGATAAATCTATACTGAAAAACTTCGTCAGCTATTAATTTCTTTACGAAAATTAATTATTGAGAGTTCAGCTATGCATATTCGTTATTTATTTATTTTTTATCAATTCGTCGATCGGTGTGTCTGACAAGGCATAAAATCAAAATAACCCCATTCGTACGAATTATCGGCTTCACATGCCAACGGCTTCAATGATATTTATGATCCACTTTTAAGTCTCGTGCAGAACTGCTAACTGACTGACTGATGAATTTATTGTTCGTATTATTTGGGTCACAGGATATGACCATTGTCTTTCATCTGAGCTGAGAGGTGAATTTAGGGAATGGAATGAACGCTGAGCTGAAATGGTAAATGGGCTGTGAGCCATGGCGGGTTCATTAAATCCATCAGATGTTTCGTGGAGAGAGGTCGTATTAAAATAAGAAAAGAGGGCTTTTAATTTATACTACTTTGCATTTTTTTGTTTTTGGAGGTTAATGGTGTTACGGTTTAGGCGGAGGTATTTTAAGGTTGCAAAGAAGGGGCTTACACTTTCTTTCGTTGGCTTTAGTGTTTTGTCCGCTCCTAATTTTTCATTGCGTTTTTTTTATAAATCTTAATAAAATATATATAGTGAGGAGGAAAATTATAGAATAAATTGAAGGTACTCTTGAAATTTGAACGAACCTACAATATTTCATAAAGTAATGAGTTTACGTATAGAAAATGCTTAATAAAAATAAAAGAGATAAAGGTATCTTCTGAAAAAATAAAATACAAGGTTATACATAATTTAAAAAATATGAAAAAATCCTAACTTTATTTCGTAATTTACCCTGTAAACTTTATATGTCAATGATTTCTGTTAAACTTAGTAAAGTGTGTTTATTTCATAGCGATTTTGAAATAAAAATGGTCATAATTTGTTGAATATCCTGCATTTTCTATCCTGGATTATGAAAGGAATCTAAATATAAGAAAATATACAGAGTGTCCTATTTAAAAAAACTGTATGTTTGCTTTACCCTGTGAAATTTGAAATATTTTTCAAGCCTGAAGAATATCATTGCCTACATATTTTATTCAATTATTCTTGTAGCATGTAACCTGACATTATCACTAGTAACAAATATGGAAAACAAGGAAAAATCTGAGAAAATAATAAATGTATTGAAAATTTCAATGTACCACTACGTTTAGATTTATAACAATAATTGAATTATAGAGTTTAGAAAAGGCAAGTATCACTCGTTTCAATAATGCATGTTGTCATCATGGTTCTGGATGACACTTATCATTTGGTTTGTCTCTATAACTGAGCACGTTTTGGATTGTCCTTTAGGAAAAAGTGGTCCATTCCTCTGTGAAAGTTCTTCGAAGCTCTTTACATGTTGTTGGAGGTATATAATGTCTTACACGTTTTCTGAGAAGGCTCCATATATGTTCAATAGGATTAAGGTCTGGCCTTTGAGAGGGTCAGTCCATTTTTGAAATACCAAAATCTTCAGGATACGGGGTTACAATTTTTATCGTGTGTGGTCTCCCATTACCTTAATTAGTAGCTATATGGCATCACATGATGTTGCAGGATCTCCGTTATGTATATATGTATGTTGTTAGTGCGCCCCTTGAAATCCCGAAGCAAAACCCACCACCAACAGCAACCGGGTGTGACCGAGTGCAGGCAGCATAAGTTTCTCCAGCCCTTATGTAGACCTTATTTTGACCACCATTACACAGGACAAATATTCCGATTCGGTTTTTTTGCACAATCTTACTCAAAAAGGACTCCTTTTAACAAATTTGCATGTTGCCAGGACCTAAAGTGGGTCAAAAATTTTTTAAACGTTTTTTTTTTGGTTTTTCCTAAATTTTTTTTTGCATGGAACAAAGTTTTTTTTAGGTTTTTTTGGATAATTCCAAACAGAAAAGGTCTTTAGTGACTTTTCTCTAAAGTTGATAGTTTTTGACATATAAGCGATTAAAAATTGCGAAAAATTGAGAAATCGGCCATTTTTAACCTTCAAAAACTATGTGAAAAACTTAAAATTTTAATGTTGCCAAGGTAGGTAGATATTCTTTAAACATCGATTGATGAAATCCTGAAGAGTTTTTTGCAATACAGTATTCAAAACTCCTTTGCTTTTTAATTTCTAATCACGTGTGCGCGACACTATTTTCCACCGTTGCATGTGTATACAGTATGGTGCAAATGAAAGGAATAAATTCGATATTTCGTAAACCGACGACTTTATGAAAAAACCCGAAATAGGTCGATTTTTATTTTTAAGTTGTGATATTGTGGCATATATGGTATACTAGTGACGTCATCCGTCTGGGCGTGATGACGTAATCGATATTTTTTTTTAAATGAGAATAGGGGTCGTGTGGTAGCTCATTTGAAAGGATCTTCAATTCTCTATTCACTAATGTAAACATTTACATAATTATTTATACAGGGTGTCCAAAAAATGTTTATTAAATTAAATTATGTGACAAAAAATAAGTAAAAGGACACCCTGTATAAATAATTATATAAATATTTATATTACTGAATAGACAATTGAAGAACCTTTCAAATGAGCTAGCACACGACCCCTATTCTTATTTAAAAAATCATCGATTACGTTATCAAGCCCAGATGGATGACGTCACTAGTATACCATATATGCCACAATATCATAACTTAAAAATAAAAATCGACCTGTTTCGGGATTTTTCCTTAAAGTCGCCGGTTTACGAAATAACGAATTTATTCCTTTCATTTGCACCATACTGTCGGTGGAATATAGTGTCGCGCACGCTTGATCAGCAATTAAAAAAAAAAAGGAGTTTTCAATATTGTATTGCAAAAAAACTCTTCGGGATTTCATCAATCGATGTTTAAAGAATATCTACCTACCTTGGGAACATTCAAATTTTCAGTTTTTCACATAGTTTTTGAGGGTTAAAAATGGAAAATTTCGCAATTTTTCAATTTTTAATCGCTTATATGTCAAAAACTATCAACTTTAGAGAAATGTCACTAAAGACCTTTTCTGTTTGGAATGATCCAAAAAACCTAAAAAAACTTTGTTCCATGCAAAAAAAATAATTTTAGGAAAAAAACAAAAAAAAAAACGTTTAAAAAATTTTTGACCCACTTTTGGTCCTGGCAACATGCAAATTTGTTAAAATAGGTCGTTTTTGAGTAAGATTGTGCAAAAAATCCGAATCGGAATATTTTTCCTAGCGGATGCGCAGTGGCTTTCTGGACTATACAGTCTATACTATTTTCCAATTGACGTGTTCACTGGCAAACGCAAATCTGCGCCTTTTGTGTACAGCAGTAAGTAATGGATTGCTGGATTGAAAGCTGTCAAACCCTGTTCTTTTCAGCTTCTTCGAATAGTAGAAACTTGTCTTCCTTTTGGCAGTTGTAACGGGTCGCCGTTAATGAGATCCAGTCTCAAGAAATCATTGGTAAGTTCTCTGCACAATTGGACGACTAACATTCAATAATTGTTTTGCCATATCCCATATCCCTTTGGTTCGCCCAATTTTCCAGCCATGTAACAATATAAACAGACTTTCGATATTTTTCCATCGGTATTACACTTCACTCTAAGGAGACCAGTGAAACAAGATCTCTCAGAAACTCTTTAGAACACAACAATAGTTCACACACTTCTCAAAACAATCAATTGCGAGAAGCTTCGTTGATTCGGAAATAGTGAGTTTTGAGAATTTTATGGTTTAATAGGTTTTGCGAATTTGTTTATTCTCTTTACAGGCTAGGTCTAGTCTCTCAGTACCTACACGTGACAATTAATTTAATTTAATTAACATTCAACAAAATGGAAGGAAAATGGAGGAATAAATAAAAAGTATATAAAATTTCCTTAATTTTGTGAGTGGCTCGTTTTCTCTGACGAGCAGTGTCTATACCTTTATTAATTAATTACAATAATAGTTTTAGGAAACAAGAAAATATTTTCAGAATAGTATTCTTAAATCATGTAAGAATGTGGCGCCTATGAGTTTTATAAAAACATTTTTTGGGGGAAAGATCCGACAAAGGAGGTGTTTTAGTACTTTCTGGATAAAAAGAAAGTTTACGGTCAATTTGTTCGCAGCTATTATATTCATTCGGTTGTAGGTAATATACAGCAACATAAAAAGTTCCAACCGTAAATCACAATTTAGACGTTTTTGGCTTGTACGGAATAATATTATTTTTGGGATAATAGTAAATTCTGCAAGTTATTCGGTGCTTTTTAGGGATATAAAAATACTATTAAGAAAAGTGTGTACTAATTAAAATCGAAGAGAAGATAACGAAAATAACTTGAACTTTACAGAATGAACAAGCTGAAAATGCGAGCATTATCATAACGAAAACTTTGTCTATTTACGTATTTTAATTCATAATATAGAAAATTTGCCATTATGAAAAGTTGTTCAGAATTAAAAATTATTCTAATTTAAATGTTGTGAATTATAAAGATACTTTACTCTTTACTCTTTACTCTTGATCGAAATTCATATTTTTTATATACCTCGTATAATATTAATAAAATTTGATATATGATGGTTGCATCATAAATCTTGGACCATGAAGAGCTTTTTATGAAGAATTACTTTTCTTCGTCAAATTAAAAATAAAAGAGTTATAAATGAAAATGTTGTTGGTATCCATAATTTGAGAATAATTGCACATATAAGACCATAATTTTTTATTCCAAACAACATTTCATATATTCGGTTCGCTAAATTCAGACACAACTGGCTAGTGATTTTAGTCAGTAATTTTGCCAATTCGACCAAAAAATAGTTACTAAATAGTTAATAATTACTAAATAATTAGTAATTTTGCCAATTTCGGCAAAATTGGCAAAAAACAAAAAATTACCTACTAAAATCACTAGGCTGTGAGTTTAGCAAACCGACTATACGCTCTGAGCTTCGCTGGTGTCGCCACTAGCGGATTACTAATGCAACTTTCGCCGGTAATTTTTAAATTTATTATTTAATTGTCATCGCTTAATATTTACAACGCAAAAAAGTAATTAAATTGTAATCGATTTTTTTTAAGATTTTGCTAATCATTTTGACGTTCTATTCATGAAATATTAATTTCTTACTTCGGATACTTTCACAACAATCGTGTAGATGGCGCTAAGATTAATAGATTAATTTATAATTACATATTACGGAATATTAAAAAAACTTAAATTCAGTATATTTAACACGTAAGTATATTTAAGGTAAAAATATATACCACAGCTTTGACCAACTAATATTTGTGTATCCCCTCTACGTACGAGCTCACAGCGTATAGGGCTTTTCATTCACAATCATTTGTTTCGAGCTTCTGTCATGTGTCACATAATATTAATATATCTACGTCATACGTTATTGATATATAGCAATGATACAAACCAAAGACGTATGACGTAGATATATTAATATTATGTGACACATGATAGAAGCTCGAAACAAATGACAATCGATGAAAATCCCTATAATAACAATTTTCATTTCATAACAAATGGAACAGTCCATTTATCATTAGGTAGTCCCATTAAAGGGGAGGCCGTATACTCGTATAAACCTTTGTAAAGTTATTAGTAAATTATTGCTTTCAAAATAGACTCAAATTGTGTTTTTGAACATCTTATTTATTTTATATAATAATTAAATTCACTATCAAATGTCATTGATATTTTATTAATACTTAATTTAAAATTTAGTTTGACATTCACGAAATGTCAAACTCAAATGTAAATAACCTATGCTTTGCTTAACAAATTCAGATTAAAAAAACTAGCCTACTAACTATAAACGATTTCAGTTGACGTTTAGTGTGTCGGCGGAAAATAAAAGGATTGTGACGTCACATTTTAGATTTTGAGGTCGATTATCTTGAAGACGGTTAGAGATATCGAAATTCCGTTTTCAGATTTGGATTCAGAAGACAAAACTACATAAAAATCCATCGATAAATCTACTCTAAGTATTGCAGGAGCGGCGATGCAATAACACACAGACTTTGCGAATTTATAAACGAAAAATTTTAGTTGAAAATATGAAGTTTTCATAATTTATTTAATTATATAGAGTTTTATATTTAATTTTATGCTAACAACATGAGTACAGGATCCTAAAAGTGATGCATACCGGAATGTGTTTTTGAATCGCGGACTAACAAACAACGTTAACTAGACAAAGTTAATTAACATTTTTAAAGTTATATTTTTTAGGCGCGATTGAGAGTGAATTTTTATTATCCCACGTGCCTGCGCACACCTACAGTATGGTGCTAGTTGCTAAATATTTTAAGTTATGTATTATTGTGTTTTCAATTTATCAATCAAAGGCAAAATGAAAATTAAATTAAAATTTTTTAAATAACGAGGGCACATAAATTTAATACACCCTGTATATTGATCTGTAAATATTTATTAGAATTTAGTTTGGATGTAAGTGGATTTCTTTTTTAATGAGCTTTCCGATGAACCATTAAAGACTTTTGTGAATAATTAAAGTAAAAAGGACGATGTATTTAGATTTAAAATGGAAAAAGATTGTTTATTACGGGAACTATAGAATCCACAGGTAGAGGTAATTATCATTTTCTAGAAAAATGGTTTAAAAGAAAGTTTGGAATTTTAATATCTTTGTTTCAACCCGAGTAAATATTATAGGGTTCCCCGAAAGTAATTAGGAGGGTCGGAATAATTTTGAAAATGACTGTTTGTTTGTCGAATGGAAAAGAGAAATGTTTCTGATTCTTGGCAATTTGGAAGGGGAAAAGTGGTTTGAATGTTGAGTGAAATTGAAAAAGAAGGATTATGTTTTTGGCATTACTGAGGAGCAGTTCGACGTTTTCGTGGATAGATAGTTAGCAAGTACCAGTGGCTGTTTGATAGTGGAGAATAGTGTTGAAAAGTGGAACGAGAGACAGATCAAATTGAGACGAAATACCTCTTTGATTCTGTATTATTGTGAGAAGGAGGGTAGAGAATTTTTGGAGTTTGTGTGAATCGAGTACTGGTCAAAAGAGGCTTTGGCTCGTTGGAGAATTGGTGCTGGTATGCTGATAGTTTTGAAGCTGGAGAACGGAGAGGGCTTTGATGAGTAGTCTTTTAACATAGTCAACGAGGGAGAGCTGTTTTGGGTCACGAAAAGACATCAGAGTGAGTGAAGCAAAAGGTCAGTCAACTTATGTGAAAGATATTTTTATGTTCGGAAACTAAAATTTTGAGTAAAAAGCGTAGGAATTAAAATTCCAATATTTCAAAAAGTAAATAGGAAGTATAGGTTATCTTGCGAATACATAATTTGGTTTTGTTTATTTTGTTGTACCAAAGTCATCGGGAACAAACCGATAAATTGTTTTTTTTAACTAGAATAAATTTAAGTGGTAAAAACTTCATTCGGACATCTGTGTCCACAGGTTTTAGATTTGATAGATTTTTAGAGTATTGATTTTGATAAATAAAAGACAATTCTGTATGTTTATTTTATATTTTTGCTTTATTTATTTTTCCTATTTTATCCCGATTAGGATCAACTAAGAGATACTGAAACCACGAGAGAAGATAAGTATAACGTAAGATAATTTAGACATTTTAATATTATAAAAAGGCACCCTGAGATTTTTTATTCATTTTTTATGTATGATTTGCGACAATTAAATAATTAATCAAATAAATAATAATTAATATAAAATTAATAAGAAGCAGATCATAACAGTATGTATTAGCGCAAATAAGGTGTCCGTGAAAAGAATATATTAGTGTTTTTAGTAAATATATTTATTATAATTTTTGTGTCTTTGGATTTGTCTTCCTCGGGAGTAAAATAATAAGTATTATTAAAATATGTTTAATTTATGCTTCACTCGATCCATGTGTCACCGTGATTGTAATTATGTCCGAGAAATGATCTTCTTCTTCTTCTTCAAGTGCCGTCTCCTAATCGGAGGTTGGATATCATCATCACTATCTTTACTCTATCCACCGCTGCTCTAAAGAGTTCTATAGAACTGCATCTAAACCAGTCCCTTAAATTCTTTAACCATGACACTCTCCTTCTTCCTATACTCCTTCCGCCTCTTATCTTTCCCTGTATTATCAGTCTTAGCTTTTCATATCGCGGTCCCCTCATTACGTGTCCCAGATATTGTAACTTTCTTATTTTTATTGTGTTTATTATTTCGCATTCTTTACCCATTTCTCGCAGTACTTCCGTGTTCGTTTTCCTCTGTGTCCATGCTATTCTAAGCATTCTTCTGTAACACCACATTTCAAATGACTGTAGCTTATTTATGTGTTCTTGCTTTAATGTCCAGCTTTCAAGTCCATATTGTAGTATCGAGAACACGTAGAATCTCAAAGCTCTTGCTCTCAGTTCTAAGCTAAGGTCTTTGTTGCAGAGAACTGTTTTCATTTTTACAAACGCATTTCTTGCTATTTCTATCCTGGTCCTTATTTCTGTTGTTTGATCATTTTTCTCTGAAATCCAGGTTCCTAGGTATTTGTATTTATCAACCCTTTCTATCGGTACATTTCCCAAATGTATGCCTGTTTGTATGTTTGTTTTCTTAGTTATTATCATGTATTTGGTCTTTTTTATATTCATTTTTAGTCCATATTCTTTACAGAAATTGTTTGTTTTGTTCAGTCGTAGTTGGAGTTGTTCAGCAGAGCTTGCTATAATCACGGTGTCATCTGCATATCTTATGTTGTTAATAGATCCTCCGTTAATTATTATTCCTTCACTTTGAGATAGCAATGCTTCTTCAAAAATGGCTTCACTATATGCATTAAAGAGTAATGGAGACATAATACATCCCTGCCGAACTCCTCTCCTGATTTCAATTTCTGGACTGGGTTCGTTATCTATTACAATTTGTGCTCTTTGATTCCAGTAAAGGTTTGTTATTATTCGTAAGTCCCTTTTGTCTATGTTTTTTGTCTTTAGAATTTGGACTAATTTTTCATGTCTTACTTTGTCAAAAGCCTTCTCAAAATCAACGTAACAAACATGCACATCCACATTCATGTCCATGCATCTTTGAGCTAACACATTAAAAGCAAATAACGCCTCTCTGGTTCCTAGTCCGTTTCTGAACCCAAACTGACTATCATCTATTCCTTCTTCTAGTTTTTTGTTTATACGACCATGTATTATTTTCAAGAATAATTTGAGAATGTGACTTATTGTGTGAGAAATGATCGTAGATATATAAACAGAGTCGTGGTAGGTCATTGGTAGAGCAATCGACTACAGATCGAGAGGTCACGCCCTCAAATCCGGACAATTCATATTCTTTTTTTTTTGTAATTTTTGGTATTGTTCTAATAATTTTTTTTTGAAAGTGGTAAGTATTAAAATTAGTTTAACATTTAAATACAATACAAAAAAACTGTTTAAAGTACATATTTTTATTTCGTTGAAATCATAATAGAAGTATTACTTTTTACGTGCGTACAAAGTACACACACATTCTTTTTTTTAATTAAGGGTGGAGGGAGAGATTTATGGTTTGAAAATTATGGTTTATTCTTAGAAAATTTCCCGGTCCCGGCCAGACCCAGAACTTCGCAGACTAAGTAATGTTAAGGGGTTAAGATGGCAACCACAAAAACCACGATACAATAAACGTATCTTTCCCAATGATGTTAAAAAAAAGAAACTCTCTAATAATGGAAATTATAGAATATAGATGGGATATAGTAAGAATTAAATACTAATATCTCCATAAATACAAGATTCCTTAAAACTTCAAAAGTAGATGAGCTCCTAAGATCACAATATGGCAAGAAAAACGGGTAGGAGTTGAGTGGTAATAACCTTCAGGTATGTAACCGTTAACTGTATTAAATAGATATGCCAGGGATCGAAACTGGTGTCAACAGAAAGCATATAAAGAAGGAAATATCTTTCTTTTACATCATATTTGGATGAACTAAAAAAACTAATCAAACTTACCAGGCTTTGTGGGTTTTTTGACCACTCAAAAACTTTCGAAAATTGTGCCATCTCAGCGAAAAAATGAAAAAAAGCACTACTTCAAAATTGTGACGTATTTTTAGTGTATGTATTATTGAACGTTTTATTCTCTTGATTAAATTGACCGATAAATTACTTTAAGGTCCATAGTTGAGTTTATCTGAAATAGTAAACACAAAATAAATCTTCTTGCGGTCCATATGGCGCTGATTTATATCGAGTGGAGGAGTCCCGTAAAGGGATCCAGAGCAGCGAAAGTTATTCAAACGCTGCAAATAACGGTACATTACCATTTATTTCCCGCCATCTCGGCCAGGCCCAGAACTTCGCAGACTAAGTAATGTTAAGGGGTTAAGGTGGCAACTTCCAAGATAAATTCTCGGAGAATGCGTTAGAGTAAATGCGGTCAATTTGCATAAGATAATGACGCGCACCATAACCGCACCTTAGGTACCGTACGTAAGCAGCCGTTTTCCCGAAACATTTGCGAATATCCAACAACTTTAGATTAAGATTAAGCTGGAAAACAACATTTAAATCGTATGGTAGCTTCTTTGATGCCGTCCTAACCGCAGATAATGTGATTATTTTCAGGCCTACGGGCTTATCTTATGTGGAAACTTGTTCTGAAGAAAACGGGAAAATTAAACAGACGGAATTTTCCAGATTTAAATTGGATTCATTAATTCAAATAGTTCATACTCTTATACTTACCTTATATCTAAAAATATATGAGCACTATTTTTATTTTTCGACTACTTTTGTAGTGGGTGGGGAATCCTAGGATTTTTACCTTTTATATTTTAGCCCTCTAGGTGATCCTAAACCAGAGATATATATGCCGATCGAAAGGATCAAAAGTAGTTCTTTTTCCATATATCTGAAGAGCTATATCTCTGAGCCCAGTAGACCGATTTTAAGGCACAATACCTCATTTTTCTTATAGTGCAGTCACTGAAGGTTTTCACTTCCGATTTCGTTGAACCTCCATCGATTTTCATGAAAATTGGTGAGCAGTTAGAGGATACCTCAAGTAACAAAGGTGACATGATGCCAACTTGCGCTTTTACCCTGGTGGTGGATGCCACCCCTTTTCTGGGGTGAAAATTATTTTATTAAAAAGAGTACCATAAATCGATAGAGGGACAAATTATAAGCAAAATTTGTTATATTAAGTTATTAACATAAATCAATACTTTTTGAGTTATTAAAGATCAAAATTTTTATTTTTTCGTAAAAAAATGCATGTCTTAAAGCTGTTTTTCACGTATAACTCAAAAACTATTAGCCATTACAAAAAAGCTATTCTTACCAAAATTGAAGACAATAAAAAATTTAATACACTATTCACTAAAAGTACTAAACTAATTTAATTCAAAGTGAGTTATGGGTAATTGAATGTATATTTCTTTCGATGAGTACTCAAATCTAAGTATTCAAGCTTAAATAAAGGTAAAACGATGCATTTTATAAACTATACCTGCTAAACACTTTTCAAAATACTTCAAAATACCTAACAAATGAGCTCCAGAAGAAGTTAATAGCATCAAAATTAAGAAAGTTATGATGAAACTAAGAGAAACCTTTCGAATTTTTTAGGTAAAAGGGAAAAATAAAACATACGCCCTTTTCACAAAAATTAAAATTTATAGTAATCCTTACAAAAATTTCTTTGTTATTAGCATAAGTACTGATTTTAATAATTTTCACCGGTTTAGAATGCATATTTTTGAAAAAAATATATAATTTTAAAAAATCAGAATTTTTAAAATTACCGTCATTTTCATTTTCTTTTGATAATAACTATAAAAATACTTCATATACGTGAAAAATGGTAAATAACCTTTTAGTTTTTTCTATATCAAATATTATACTTTTTTACCATTTCCGTAGGGTGAAAAATAACCGAGATAGAAACGTTTAAAGCTTAAATTTTGCTGCGAGAACCATGTAATTGTGGCCATTTAATCATTTATTTTTAAAAAAGTAATAGGGTTAAAAGATTAAATTCAACGTGTTTTAATAACCCTTGGAATTATCTTTCAAATGGTTTTTAGGTGAACCTGATATCTTAAAAATTAACGGAGTTATTAAAAAACAATAACATTTTTTGGATAAATTTTCAAAAGATAAAGTTTGAAAAATTTTTGGAGCATACATTCTAATGCTATTAACTTGTTCGGTATCTTATTTGATAGATATTTCTAAGTACTTTCACAAATGTTTAATAAGTTCATGTTATAAAATGCATAATTATCCCGTAATTTAAGCTTGAATACTTAGATTTGGGTACTCGCCAAAAAAAAATATGCATTCAATTACCTATAACACTCACTTTAATTAATATTAAAAGGTTTTTTTAGTAAGGAGTTTATTTAAATTTTTATTAGCTTCAATTTTGGTAGGTAATAACTTTTTTGTAAAAACTTATAGTTTTTGAGTTATGTATGAAAAATCGGTTAAAAACATGCATTTTTCTTACGAAAAATTAAAATTTTTGATCTTTAATAACTCGAAAAGTTTTGATTTATTTTAATAACTTTATATAACACTATATAACAAATTTTGCTTAGAATTTGTCCCCCTATCTAATTATGGGATTATTTTTAATAACATAATTTTCACCCCCAAGAAGGGGTGGCATCCACCCCCAGGGTAAAAGCGCAAGTTGGCAGCATGTCACCTTTGTTTCTTGAGATATCCTCTCTAACCACTCACCAATTTTCATGCAAATCGATGAAGGTTGAACGAAATCGGAGGTAATAGCTCATATCCACCTTCAGTGACTGCACTATTACTATTATTATAATCTCAACTTTTTGATGAAATTATTTATAAAACCGTAAAATATACGTTTTTTTTTTAATTTAAAATTAAATATTATTACAAATGGAATAGATCAGTTTTTGTCTCATTCGAAAATCTTTATTCGTTCAAGAACTATGGTCTGGAGAAATTAGTCTGGGACACATAAATAACAAACATAAACTGCTATTTTCTTGATTACTTACGAACCGATTTTATTTATAAAAATCTGTTGAATAGACGATCGAAGACCACATCCAAAACTATAAAAAAATGTACAGGGCGGTATTAAAAAAATAAATTTAGGGGTTGTAACTAAGGGATGAATATTTAGAGGATGATTTCTTCTACGCCACATTAAAGTGTAATACAAATGGAATAGACTAGTTTTTGTCCCATTCGAAAATCTCTATTCGTTTAAGAGATATAGCCTGGATAAATTAGTCTGGGACACCCTGTATAGAGTCTAATGACTCTATAAGGAAGAAACATAATATAGGGTGCCAATTTGAAAAGTTGCCACTCCCTATAATTTGGTCCCTATAGAAGATCTAAAAATATACAAAAATACATCAAATTTATTTGTGAGGGGGACATTTTGTAGACCAGTTTTCAACTAAATTACATTAACCCTCTAGCGGGGGCAGACAAAACCCCCAAAATCTTTGATGGAAAGGGTGGTTGAGTGATACCTTATTTTAAAGATCGTTCGACTACCTTTTCAAAAATACCACATACGAGTACATTATATTTCATTTCAGTACTTTTGGAAAAATCAAGTGAAACCGTACGGATATTAAGCATCAAGTTCAGAAACTCCAAAACTTTTTTTGGAGTATTGAACTCCAAATTAAATTTTTTTAAGGTATTGGAGAATCTGGTGGATTTTTTTAGTATTTTTAAAAAAATCAATTAAAACCGTAAAGATACTAAGTATCGAGTTAAGAACTCAAATTTTTTTTTAGAGTACTGAGTCCACGATTTTTGCAAAAGTACTGAAAAGAAATCTAAGGTATGTGGTATCACTCAACCCCCTTTTCATTAAAGATTTTGGGGTTGTGTCCGCCCCCGCTAGAGGGGTGATGTAATTTAGCTGAAAACTAGTCTAAAAAATGGCCCCCTCACAAATAAATTTGACGTGTTTTTGCATATTTTTAGATTTTCTATAGGCACCAAATTATAGGGGGTGGCAACTTTTCAAATTGACACACTGTACCGGGTGTCCACTTATATTTTCCCCCATTTTAACTGCCTATAACTTTTAACGGCTCAAGATACAAATATGCGGTTTCCGCTAACTGTTTTATTTTAGTAAAAGTTTTGTCTGAATGGATTAAGTTTTTTTATATTGCTTTCAATTCCAAAAAAAAATGGCGGATTTTTGAAAAAAACTTTGTTGACTTTTTTTAATGGAAAACCCAGTATATTTTTTTGCAAATTGAAAGAAACGTCATTCACCTATCCAGCGATATAAAGTTTTTTAAAATCGGTTGTCAAATGACTGAGTAATTAATTTTTAAAATGAGAGGTGCAACGTGTATATCACATAACTAAATAACATAACTAAGCAAATTGATAGTGATTTCCACATTGCATCTCTCATTTTAAAAATTAATTGCTCAGTCATTTGACAATCGATTTTAAAAAACTTTATAGTGCTGGATAGGTAAATTACTATTTAAATGACCGTTCTTTCAATTTACAAAAAATATACTGGGTGTTTCAATAAAAAAGTCAACGTTTTTTTTTCAAAAATCGATTTAAAAGTGATATAAAAAATTCAATCCATTCAAACAAAACTTTTACTAAAATAAAACATTTCAGCGAAAACCGCATATTTCTATCTTGAGTTGTTTAGAAGTTATAGGCAGTTAAAATGGGGGAAAATATAAGTCGACACCCGGTATATGTCAACTGATGGTGGTAGCCCCTGAAGCAAATTGAATCTGAAGCTGTCTTCCGTTAAAATATTAATTGTGTTTTTAGTGTTAATGTAAATGAATTAAAATAAGTGTTAAAAGACTCTAAATAAAAGGTTAAATTAAAATAAAACCAACCATTCCAGTATAAAGATAAATAATAGAATCAGAACAATTTTTAAAAGGCATATTTGGCGTAGTGATTTGGTTATTAAGAACATTTTCATTCATTCAAGAACTAGTTCATTGGTATCTTCCAATTCCGCATCAAGTGTTCACTTTCCACTCTAAATTTCCAGAAAAAATGTAAAATGTCGAGTGGATGTGGCATCAAGGGGTTAACAATTTGTGACCTACGTCGGCTAGATTTCATTGAATCCAAATTTGCCGCTTAGAAAATGTCGGATCCGAATCCAAAGAGCTAATTTGGTTTCCGCTCCGGCGTTAGATAGGTAAATTGATTGTGTTGTGTATTCAGGTTTAGCTACCTACATTGAAAATTATTGTTTAGGTGAATCTGAAATTAGGACAGATGGGGATGCTGCGATAAAGCCCCTTAGTGATTTCCTTATATACCAATTATCCCCCGAGGCAGGCGTATGTTTGTTTTTAAAATTTAAACGGTGGTTTAGTTGGGACAAGCTGTGTTTGTATTCATTGGAAAGATAGTGGGGTATTCTGAACAACTAAATAACTTTTAGAATATATTATTTTTAAGTAGGTGGTGTGCGATCAAATTTTTCGTGCCAAATGCAGAATAAATTAAAGAAAAGTTGAGTGAAAGTGTTGACTTAAAAAATCCGCTAAAAAAAAAGGAATAATTAGACACCATTGTCGTCAAATTCACAAAAGATATTCAGCAATCTGCATGGTTAGCCTTCCCCGAGCAATTTCATTTATTTATAAAATATAAAATACCCCCAATTGTTAAAGTTAAACAAGAAATCTCAACAAAACGTAAATAAAGAAAAAGATGTGACAAAGACCAGGATAGAAATAAACAAATAAAAATTCAAGAACGCTGCTAGTTGACATACAAAATCAATCTGTAAAGAATACTTGAGTGAAGTGACAGCTAGAGATAACACTGTAGAAAGCCTCAAAAAGTCAAAACGGCAACAGGTGAATGTTTTCAAAAACTAATAGTTTGTAAAGTATTTATTAAAATCAGCTAAGTACTTTCGGCATATCAAAGTGCCATCATCACCTTCGTCTTATAGGTATAAAAACTTGACACTTACAAACAGCTGACAAACACTATATTAAATTTAAAAGTGGTGCAGGGCTAGGCATCTGATCTTGGGTAAAAACCCTTAAAATTATTAAATATCACATCGATGTGAATCTAGACAATATGGCTACCATATTGTAACGTGAACAGCTGTTACTAGTAGATAACAGCAACAGCTGTTACAAGTATAGTATGATATTTAATAATTTTAAGGGTTTTTACCCAAGATCAGAGGCCTAGCCCTGCACCAATTTTTAATTTAACATGGTGTTTGTCAGCAATTATGGCTCTTTTAATAGGTTTTTATACCTATAAGACGAAGCCCTGATGATGGCACCTTGATACGCCGAAAGTAATTAGCTGATTTTAATAAATACTTTACAGACTATCAGTTTTTGAAAATATACATCTGTTGCAGTTTTGACTTATACAAGTGTGTACGAGTTATACAGTCTTTTTCTATGCAAAAATAGTTTAGTGCAAAATTAAGTAGAAAACACAGTCTTATTCAACTACAAATCTTGGCAACGTGTAGTAATACGTTATATCCCTCGCCATCTTCATTGTGCATTGACGCCACGTAGGTATTCGACAAACAAGGACGTCAGGGACACCAATGTCACGGCCTCCTTTTGTTTCAGCACGTCTCGAGTGGTACACTCATTGGCCTCTTCCTCTTTTGCGTTGCCAGCCACTTCATAATGGCTGGCGGGTTCGCGGTGCGTGTTATTTACTCAGATGCCTCCGCGATTAGACCTCTCGATTTTATTATGGATTGGAGAAGCCACTTATAAATGAGAGAGCGGTGATTTATAAATACTTCTTTTCTATGTATATTCGCACTTTACAATCGACTGCCTTTTCAGCAATTTTCTTTGAGATTCCAGTCTATTAGACACAAGTTCTAGCAGAGCTTGAACAAAAACACTTGAAGTAATTATTAGATTTGGTAGGATCTTTCGATAATATACTAACATCATTTTGAAATGAGGACGTGTAGAAGAAATTAGATTCTAAAAAGGGTAATGAATATTCCCTTTATAAGTTTAATAATCCACATCCATAAAGTGTTTGTGGGTATTATTTATTCAATCAATCATCAATGGCGTTACACCTCTTCGTGAGTCTTTGACGCTTTTACTATTGCCTTCCATGTTTGTCGATCCTGTGCCATCCATCCATCCATCCAATGGCACTACAGCCCAAATCGAGCCTTGGCCTCCTTCAACAAGCTTCTCCAATCATTTCGATTTACCGCTGTTCTTTTCCATGAACGCGTTCCCAGGAAGTTCCTGGCATCCTCATCGACTTCGTCTTCCCATCTCTTTTTAGGTCTTCCAACAGGTCTTTTTCCCTGCATTCTTGCATTTAGCAATTTTCTGGGGATTCTATTCTCATATATGCGGACCACGTGCCCTGCCCACCGTAATCTCTGCAGTTTAGTGTATTGTGCTAGAGTTGGTTCGCTATATTGCTCGCATATTTCTCTACTATACCTAATTCGCCAGTTGTTATTTTCACTTAATGGGCCCAGTATCCTATGTAATATTTTTCTTTCAAACACATCTAATGCATTGGCAGATTTCTGTGTCACCACCCATGTTTCACAACCATAACTTACTATGGGCCTGATTATTGTTTTATAGACCCGGAGTTTTGTTTTCCGGTATACGTCTCGCGATTTGAATATGTGGCTCATCGCGAAATAGGCTTTATTTGCCAACACAAGCCTTCTATTTATTTCCGGTTCTTCTTCATTGCTTGCGACCAGATCCATTCCTAGGTACGTGAATCTATTCACATGTTCTATATCGTTTTTAAAGTGTTGTTGCGCCGGTCTATTTGATCTGGTTTGTATGAGTAGTTTTGTTTTATTTGTATTTATTGCTAGCCCTACTGCTTCTGCACTTTGTTTCAACTCAACGTAGGTTTCTTCCGCTGAATTCATTGTTCTGCCCATTATGTTTATATCATCTGCGTATGCTGCTAATTGGGTAGATTTGTTTGTAAGTTTTTTATTTCCGCTCACCGTCAACCGTCTAATTACATATTCAAGAACAAGATTAAAAAGCGTTGGAGCCAGTCCGTCGCCTTGTTTCAGTCCTTGCGTTATCGTAAACTCATCAGTGATCTGTCCTTGAATACATACCTGTGCTTCTGTTTCTGTCATTGTCATTTGCACTAGTGATCCTGTGCCACTATTTCCCATTGTCTCACTCCCGTTTTCTCCAGATCTGTGACTGCATCTTTCCACCTTTTTCTGGGTCGGCCTACAGACCTCCCATCTGGTCTTTCCCAAACCATATTGTTTTATAAGGCAATTTTGTCGTTACTGCGTATCACTTGCCCTGCCCATCTTAGTCTATTGGCCTTGGCAATGGATGAGAGAGTATGTCCTGGTTACCTAATGAACGTAGTAACGGAGTATATGTCTAAGAGAAAAATTATGGTGGAGAAAGTCAGGATTATCGATGTGACGACAGGTGTGCTCCGATATCTGTCTTGGTCCGACGCTATGTAATCTGTCATATTACGGAATTTTGCACTGTAAATATGAAGATTGTACAACCCCATTCACATTCTCAGATGACCTTGCTGTGCTGGTAGTAGCGCGGGACGAACAAGCCCTCAAATACCGGGTACGGAACGCAGGCGGTATTGTGAAGAAATGAATGGCACAGCATGGATTGAAATTTGCAGCAGAGAAAACCAAAGCAATCACTCTTAAAAGGAACATGCAAACTACAATCTGCGGGGGAGTGTCTAACACCAAAGAAACACGTAAAGTAACTGGGAGTAATTTTGTAACATACTGGAAAGTTGGGGAACACGTGACAGATGTGACCCGGAAGGCTGTGAATAGTGCAGCTGCGTTGGGGATGATGATGCCCAACATCATTGAGGGACCCAAATCCGAAAGGACGAGGGCCTTGCAGGGTGTTATGCAGTCGTTCGTCTTCTATGCCAGCTATACTACAATGGTATATAGCCAGCTATAGGAATTTATTTTTTTGCGGATTTTACATATTAAACCCTTAAATGAAGAAAACGAAGAAAGATAAACATTGAATGTTGTTTTATAGATTAACACACGTTTTAAAAGAGTATTTGCTGTATTAGAAAATACACAGAAATAAGAAATAGCGCACAATAGCATAAAAGTTACAATTTAATTTTTTCCCACACAGTTTTAAATCATTTCTAAGAAATAAACGGGCGCTTATTTCCTGGCCTACAAGCGTGAGCTAGTGCTGTTAGTTTCTGCCAAGAACTTGGGAAACTATTACGGGAAAAATAGGGAAGCGTTACGGGTAGTTTCATTTGAATATACTTCGTTAGAGAGTGCGATTTTCTGCATGTGTTGCGACAAAGAATCTGCGGCGAAGTATTGTATGTCTCCATTCCTATTAGGCAAATGGCCACGTTCTATTGCTTGAAATTGCTTTGTGTGCCGAGATAATCCGATACGACGCTACATTCTGCAGATTCTTCTAAATAAATATGCAGACAATGTTCAATAATGTTTCCTATCGCCGTAAATATTGTGTATATTCTGAATACAAGTCTCTGATTTTTTAAAGCGCTTCGTTGTCAATGGAAGATTTCTCGAAAAAAGACAAAAGGCGAATAGAATGAAAATGTATGAACATTCGTTTTAACAAAACTACTTGAAAACTTATTGGTTGTTATCCTAGCAATTTTAATTTTATTTGCGGCGTTTCTGAATAACTCGATCGATGATAGTTCAAACCATTGGCGTAAGTTTTGAAGCCATGAGTCTCCTCTTTTTCCGGATCCGCGTTTGCTCTCTATTTTACTCTATATTATCAGTTGCAATATACGATATAATATATCACGTCGCATAATATGACCGAGGTATTCAAATTTCTGTTTCTTAATTGTGAAAGAGATTTCTTTTTGTTTTCCCATTCGGTGCAATACCTCTACGTTGGTGGTGTGGCTCATACTGGATATTTTGAGGATAGGTTGATACACCCATATTTCGAATGCTTCTAGCCTTTTCATTAATGTTTCCGTTATTGCACAGGCCTCTGCGCGATATATAGCAAGAGTGAAAATACATAGAATTTGAGCAGCGGTATTTTTAATGGGAGGGATATGTCGCAATCGGTGTTTATATTTCTCATGTTGCTCTGGCTTTTTCAAGTTTAGATTGTATTTCGGTTGTCTGATCCCATTTCGAGTTGACGACTGTTCCAATTTGGATTTGCATTTGAAAAACGCGAAAAACGTGAAGATTAGCTCTGATGACAGCATATTTATATGAGTTTGTATGAAATATAGATTCCTCAACTATAGTACCAGTAATATTTGTGTGACCCGTGAGCAATTCTGCCTTCAAGTACTGTTTGCTTTAAGTCTGAGGATGGCCATGATGGTGACCGCCTTGAGACCTGCGATAGCCTTTAAAGATGCCGTACTTGCACTATTCAAGGCTCCCGCCATATCTAGAAACGCTTGTCTTTGTAGGGAGATGAAACAGATAGCACAAGAATGAAAACTCGTCTATTTTCTTCAAAGTACTTAATTATAGGTACCTATCCTTCACGTTGTGAATAGAACAACGCTATAACGGATTTCTTCTTTATACAACAGGAAGAAAAACATTTGAATTTAAAAGATTAAAGACAACTGGTGTTTTAGATCAGATTTATTAGCTGTTCACCAAAATAACGAGAATAGAGAGCAAATTGAAAGCTTAGCAACCCAGCAATCTTAGCATCCATTTTTAAATAAAGATAAAAAAAAATTAAAGAAATAGTAATATAAGAATAAACGAACAGTAATAGTAATACAGAACAGTAATAAAACGAAGTAAGTAATAGAATAACTTCTTTTTAATATTTGGGCAATATAATAATAGATGATGGGAAAACAGACATTGCAATAAGCAATAAATTAGAAGAAGGCTATTAACGTGTATTACTCATTAAATAACACAATATTTAGGAAAACAGAAATAGACAGCAAAACTTAACTCAGAATATATAACAGCACAGTTAATCCGGTAATGACAGATGGGGCGAAAACATGGATTGTGCAAAAGAAACATAAATCAATGATAAACGCGACCGAGATGAAATACATGAGAAGAATAGCTGGAGTTACGAAGTTTGATAGATTCAGAAATGAAAATATAAGGAAAAGCTGGAGCAAGAACCATATTGAGGAAGACCGAAAATAAACAATTAAACTGGTTTGGCCACATAGAGCAAATGAAGCAAAAGCTACTAACAAAGAAGGTACATGAAGCCTAAATGGCAAACAAAAGAAAAAAGGGAAGGCCGCGGACGACATGGATGGACCAATATAAGAGATATGAAGAACCTGGCCACCAACAGAAGTGTATGGAAGAAATGGCTAAGAGGTGAAACCCTACATCTATGAGAAAGAAGAAGAAATTTTAATAGTAAATTTATATATTTATAATGTAAATATTATATTTTATTTAGTTACTGGTGTTAATTAAAAAAGGAACAATTTTGAAAGTTTTGCCATTATTTATTGCATTTAATATTTCCTCGTACTTCCACAGGAGAATATATATTTAAAAGAGGGTTAACCAGAAAAGATAATTATACCTTTCGTTGTATCTGGCGGGCAAGGGCAATCTTAGCGTTATCGTCGCAGAGATTAAAAACTCCTGAAAAATTCACTGGGCTTGAAAAAGTAGATTAATTGCATGCAATTTACATGAAATAATCTTAATCATTCTTGACTCGAATTCTTAAACTTTTTCACAGAAGCAATTTGGAAGTTGAAGTTGATTTTGGGTCTATAGTAAATTGGAAAATTTCGTTTTTCATTATTTCTGTCGGGCTGTTGTGAAGCAACGCTGTAGAAATATTTTTTGTCTGCCCGAAAAATAAACTTTCGGTATAATTTATTTAATCGAAAGTTCCGTTTTACACAAATCGTAACGAAGACAACTATTTCGGGACGATTTTTCTCTTTTGGAAAGATTTTGAATATCTACGTAGGCGGCTTTAACAATTATATCAACTTATAATTTTATTACTACAGTGCTTGTCATAGAAGATTTCTTGAATCCCCTTGTGGCATGTGGATGGTAGCTGCTACTACTACGTAGCGAAAGACACCACCGTCTTCTCTTCAGGCCAGGAACAAAGAGATTTTTTGGTGTCTGAATGGCGGTGAGTTAATAGAATTGTTTTTCGAGTATGACACAATGCGTAGGCCTATAACTCGATTAATCAAGCAATCTTCTATTTCACTGGGCTTGAAAAAGTAGATTAATTTCATGCAATTTACATGAAATAATCTTAATCATTCTTGACTCGAATTCTTAAACTTTTTCACAGAAGCAATTTGGAAGTTGAAGTTGATTTTGGGTCTATAGTAAATTGGAAAATTTCGTTTTACATTATTTCTGGCGGGCTGTTGTGTATTGGAATATTTATATCAAAAACATCGGAACTTGGATTGCCAAAATACTCTCCATTTAATGACTTTAAAAGTAGTAAATCTGTTCTATTTTTATATGAAATATCAAATGAGTATTATGTTTTAGTAAATTGAAGAGGTAACATTCAAGGAAATTGATACTGAAGCACAAAAAAGAGGGCTTAAAACTAATAAACGAAACAAAAACTAAGTACATGACCTTCAAAAGAACTCCTGACAATTAAAATAATATCGCAATATACAACCATACTATTGGATGTGTGGATGCCTCCACGTATCTGGGCACAAAAATCAATCAGAAGAATTCCGTAAGTAGCGAAATTAATGCACGCATTTCCAGTGGGAATCGTACATACTATGCTAATAAAAGATTGATGACATCGAAATTATTAGGCAAAAGAACCAAAATGACTATCTACAGAACATTGGTTACACCCGTAATAGTAACCTATGGTTGTAAAACCTGAGAGAGGAGAGCGTATTAAATACAAATAAATACAAACCAGCCATGTGTGTATATATGATTTTAAATAAATGATCATTATTTTATAATCTTCTTATGTCGTGTATATTCAAAACAACAATTGTTATTTAGTTCATAATATATATGCATTTTCTTTCTATATGTTATGGATTAATGCATTATTTCATTTGGATTAATGTGTGTTTTGAATAATAGGTTTGTATTATTAATGTAATATTCTCAAACGACAGTGTGTGTTAAATTTTCCATGAACTTCTTATTAAATATCTATTTACTATTTACTATTTACTATTAAGTAGAATAAAAGAATGACTATAAAATTCAGTTAACACGAACATAACGTGTGATCCAAAATTATTGTCACCATAGGTGGCTCTGAACGACAGAGATAGCTATACAGTGCATGTCTATTCTTAATTCAGATATACTTTCCAGTTTACGTCAACTTTGCAGTGTACGCCAACCTAACATGAAATGTTAGGTTATGTAGATATGTTGGTAGTGGACATATTTATCATTGACATATTAAGCGTAGACTCGGCATACTCTCCAAAAAAGCGTAACGCGGAAACTGCATGGAAACAGTCGATCGGTGGTCTATCTATCTCTTTTACTCAAACGATCCCGCGCATTTGACTGACAAAGATGGCTAGACCACTCAATCCTATGTCGACGTTACACCCCAATGCATTGAGTGGCATATCCCTAGCCAAGTCTATCCTTAACATGTCTCTGGGACATGTACAGCATCTTGTTGGATTTTATTTATTATTGTTACTTATAATTTTGTTAATTCTTTTTATTTTTGATTAAAGTTCTGTGTTAAAAATTTTGACTGATTTTTTATGTTTTAAAATGTTAATATCAAAATTAATTGATAAACCAATGATATAGGTAAATTCAGGTTAAAACAAGATATACGTAATTTTTTGCACGACTAGCTTTGATCGCAATAATTGTGGATCGCGCGTTATTTTTCGGGTGGTAAATCGTCGTAAACTTTCGAGACCACATAAGCCAACAAATCAGACAAATATCAAGAGTTCAAGACGTCATCGAAAGAGCTACGACGCTTATGTGGAACTGGGCAGGGCACTTAGCTAGAACACAAGATGGACGGTGGACACTACAAATCATGGAATGGAGGCTCAGAAACTATAAAAGAAGCCGAAGACGACCATCGATTAGATGGACCGACGACATAAAAAAAGTAGCGGTAAACTGGCTACAAGCGGCCCAGTGTAGAGAACACTGGAAAAAACTGAGGGAGTCTTATGTCCAACAGTGGACGCGATTGGTTGATTGATGATGATGATGAAATCGTCAAGCAGGCCATAGGAAATGGGAAATTAAATGGGACATTTTAAACTGTTGAATTCCTGCTTTTCTAATTATTTTAAATCAAAGGTCATGAGATACCATTTGTAGAGGACTGAAGTATTTTCGTAACTTAATCACACAATATTTCTAGTCCAGGGCGCATCTGTTTTGAGATGGACGTTGAGAGGTGATTCATATTTTTTGTAGAAATTGCTTGAAATTAGCTCATATAATAATAATTGAGTTATCCTCCCTCTCAAAAAGGTCCGGAACATTGTTTAAATAATCAAAATGGCAAAAAATGAAGGAAAAATTCGATTTTATTCTTAGTTTTTTGATTATAACTTTAAAACTATTCATTTCCGAGAAAAGTTGTAGTAACATAAAAGTTGTGTAATTAAATTTCCTACAACATAGAATTGGTTAAAAATTTAAAAAATTGTCACCCTAATTGCAAAATAGCAATAATTGCGAAAAAACATACAAAATCAAGTATTGGCATTTTACGTTTTTCAACTATTTATGCTACACTTAGGACCTTCATATTTCACCCAGAAAAACTTTATGATACAGTAAAACAATACTGTAAATTTCATTACAATCGGTTCAACAGATTTTGCAAAATAAATTTCGCAATCCAGCTTTCGCAAAAAAAATTCATTTTTTCAAAATGTTACAGGACCGAAAATAAAGCAGATAGCAAGTTGAAATTTTTTTGCTTATAAAAGTGTACTGTACCTTTCATTTGCAATTTGCAAAATTAAAATCGATTAATTACCACGGCGTCAGGAAATTTTTTAAATAAACATTAATTTTTGGTGCTATTGTCCTTTTCATGATCATTTTTCAGTGCGTAACAAATGATAGGAAAAAGGGTAAGTCCGTGATAATACACATTTATGACATTTATTCTAACATGACATTTTAGTTAAATCTAACAGTTGTCACATTTTATTTTCAATTTGGAATAAAAACATTCAAATATGTTTCTTGCATTTATAAAATGGTATTTTCTTTGATTTGTATATTCTTATAAATTATACAGATTATATTTGTAATATTATAATCTAATTAAAAAAAAATTATTTTTTTATTATGGCGCCATCTATCGACAACTAGAATAACTAGAATAAATGTTATAAAAATGTCACCGACGAAATGTAATCACCGACGTGCCTTTTTTCTGTCAGATACAATTTAATGCGTTAGAAAGAAATCGAAAAACTGTGACGCATTGAAAGATGATCATGAGAAATACTGTACGCGCAGGACAGCGGTGTTCGATTCACACAAAAATCAAACTAATTTTATTATTCTTTGTGAAATATTGTTTAAACAACTGCATATATTTAAAATTAACAAACTTTTATTCTCTAAGTTAAAATATATGAACAAAGAAAGTTTTTGCTAATAAAAGTGTTATTTCAAAGGATAGAGTAAGGGTTATTATTTTGCAATAAACAAATTTATTTATTTACATCGAAATGTAATAAAAATTAAAATGTATCAATCATTAAAGGTCATCAAAGGTCATTGGAATGACCAATCAGAGCAAACTATCCGCTGTTCTGCGCGTAGCACCAATAATTAATGTTTATTTAAAAAAATTCCTAACGCCGTGGTGTTAATCGATTTTAATTCTGCAAAATTGCAAATGAAAGGTACAGTACATTTCTATAAACAAAAAAAATTCAACTTGCTATCTGCTTTATTTTCAGTCCTGCAACATTTTGAAAAAATGAATTTTTTTGCGAAAGCTGGATTGCGAAATTTATTTTGCAAAATCTATTGAACCGATCTTAATGAAATTTACCGTGTTATTTTACTGTATCGTAAAGTTTTTCTGGGTGAAATATGAAGGTCCTAAGTGTAACATAAATGGTTTAAAAACGTAAAATGCGAATACTTGTTTTTGTATGTTTTTTTCGCAATCATTGCTATTTTGTAACAAGGGTGACTATTTTTTAAATTTTTAACCAATTCTATATTGTAGGAAATTTATATACGCAACTTTTATGTCAGTACAACTTTTCTCGGAAATGAATACTTTTAAAGTTATAATAAAAAAACCAAGAAAAAAATCGAATTTTTCCTTCATATTTTGACATTTTGATTATTTAAACAATGTTCCGGACCTTTCTGAGAGGGAGGATAACTCAAATATTATTATTTGATTTATTTTCAAGCAATTTCTGCAAAAAAATTTGAGTCACCTCTCAACGTCCAAATGTACTAATATTTTTACAGATGCGCCCTGGTCTATTCAACTTATCTGAAATACACAGCGACAAAAAACATTAAGAATGCACTAAAAGTTTAAAAAGCTACCCGCTGCTACGCTATAGATATATTAATTATGTCCAACAAACATTATATTCTTGATGTTCATCATCATCATCATTTAACCCAGATCTATCCACTGCTGGATATAGGTCTCCCTCAGTCTTTTCCATGCATTTCTGTTTTGTGCTGTTTGCATCCAATTTTTGTCGATCCGTTTTATGTCATCAGATTATCTTGTTGGCGGACTACCTCTACTCTGATATGCTCCTTGCTCTGATATTCTTATCTTGGTCTCCAGTGTATTATTCGCTGTGTCCATTTGTTATTCGACATTCTAGCTATGTAGTTATCTAGAATGAAACAAACTAGAACATGGACATAGTTATCTTGACTAAAACAAAGAAGAAAGGATGTGGTACAGAGATATTGGAGAACTATGTACATAAAGAGTGGGGTTGAGAAACATCAGCGAGCAAAAAGAGGTGTATCCGTAATGATGCAAAAAAACATCAACGCAAAATAACAGATTTTGAAGCCGTAGATGAAAATATCATAAGAATCAACATGGCAATTAACCAAAACCTGTCACTATTCTCGGTATATATGCAGTCTCTGATGATCAGCCTTATGCTGTTAAAGACGAATTCTTTGAGAAAATCAATGACGAAATTACTAAAATTTGAAGTACTAGGGAAGTGATCATAGCAGGAGATCTGAATAGTAGAATCGGACAGAAGGTAAACAACAAAGTGGTAGGTCCACATGGAGAAATAACCCAAAATAACAATAGTGAAAGATTAATTCAAATATGCGAAAACCATCAGCTAAAAATAACAAACGGGTTTTTTAAACACAAGGAGATATACCTCGTCCAATTTACTTACCGTTGCACTTCATCCGCGCCATAGCCTGTGCCACGATACCAACACGAAATATTTAGGCGGTGGGTGTGTTCTTTTTTAGAATCAAAATGATTCTAAAGGGGAACATACCTACCGCCTACATATTTCGTGTTGGTATCGTGTCACAGGCTATGGTGCGGATGACGTGCAACGGTAAGTAAATTGGACGAGGTATACACAAATATACATGGATTCAGGTAACCAGAAATTGAAAATCGATCATAGATTACGTGATTACAAAACAAAATACAACATTACAAGTAATGGATACAAGAGTATATAGAGGAGTATCATGTGATTCGGATCACTTTATGGTTAAGTCAGAAATAGTTTTTCCGTTTAGATCCAAGAAAACAAAAGAACCACCTGAAGCCACAGAAATTTTTAACACAACAAATTACAATCTGGACAGCTTACAACATGAAAGTACAAGAACACTATATCAACGAAGACTAAATGAAAAATTAGAAGATATAATCCAAAATGTATCCGTGGAAGAAGTGTACAAAAATATAATAGAGAGTATGCAAACAGCCGCAAAAGAAGCGCTTGGTTTAAAATCCGAACGCCACAGTAAAAAGCTATGGTGGACCGAAGACATACAAAACCTAATAATGGAGAAAAAGAAAGCGTACGCTGCGTACGCACGGTGGCTAAGTACTAAACATCAAGTAGACAAAGACAAATATTTGGACCTACGAAGAACAACAAGAAGAGCAGTAACAGCAGCAAAAAAAGAAATGTGGGATAGGAAATGCCAAGAGATCAACACTTACATAGGCGGAAGGAAGTGTTCAGAGATATGGAAATTTTTAAACAAAATAAAGAACACAGAAAAAAACACTACTGCTATTCAGTTAATATCAACAGAAAAATGGAAAGAATACTACGAGAGTTTGCTAACAGAAAGTAGAGCCGAATATAATACACAATCACCAACAGAAATATTCGTTGAAGGCGAAGTGATAGTAGTGGGAGTTGATATGGTGAAGGAAGCTGTAAATGAACTAAAAAATGGTAGAGCTCCAGAGCCAGAAAATATTCCTGCCGAATTAATAAAATGTGGCACAGATAAACTCTTTCAAGTACTTACTTAGTGTATGAACAAATATATAAACGGTGTCACACCACCCAGTTTATGGAAAGTAGTTTATATTTCTTCCATTCATAAAAAAGGAAATAAGTTGGATTGCTCAAATTACAGAGGAATATCAGTAACTAGTACACTAAGCGCCGGGTGTACGGGCGCATTCTTAGAAATCTCATTGAGATGGAGTATAGGGAACAAGAAGAAAAAGAACAGGCTGGTTTCCGCGCTGGAAGGACTTGCACAGATAATGTCTTCTGCCTAAAACAATTAATTGAAAAAAAATCAGCAACCAATCAAGAGACCCATCTCATGTTTGTTGACCTGCGTAAAGCATACGACAGCGTTCCTGTGACTAAATTGTGAAAGTCACTACAAGAAACTAACATCAGCTACACTCTAGTCAAAGCCTTAAAAAGTTTATATGGAAATTCTACATCACAAGTAAAAATTGGCAACACACTATCTAAAAAGTTCATAGTTACAAGGGTCTGCGCCAGGGCTGCTGTATTTTACCAACTTTGTTCCAGATATATGTTGCAAAAGCACTAAACCAGTGGAAGCGTAAATGCCACGGTATGGGTATAGACCTCGGAGAAGTTTGTTTATATACCTTACAATTTGCTGATGACGAAGTCATCATAGCTAATGATAAAGACGACCTACAGTATATGACAAGAAAACTCAAGGAGGAATATGAACAGTGGGGCTTGGAAATTAATGTGGAAAAAACTAAATACCTACCCATAGGAGCTGAATTATCCAATATCGAACTAGAGAATGAACAAATCACATCCTGTAGTGAATACACGTACCTGGGAGTAATCTTCGATAGAACGGGAAAAGACGATGAAGAAATAAAGAAAAGGGTAACACAAGCTAGAAGAACAATTGGCTGCCTAAAGGGAATACTTTGGAGCTCCGAAGTAGGAATACAGCGAAAATACAATATCTATGAAACATTTATTAAAAGCAGCCTACTTTACGGAGCAGAATCTTGGAGAATAACCGAGAACAACAGAAAAAAATTAGAATCTGTAGAAATGGATGTATTTAGAAGATCGTTAGGTATATCCGGTAGGGAAAGAGTTCGAAATGAGGAAGTAAGACGACGAATTGGAATAGATGGTTACTTAACAACAGACATTGAGAGGAAACAGTTGATTTGGTATGGTATGTCCAAAGAATGGAAGACACAAGCTTGCCCAAAAAGATCATGCAGTGGGTACCACCAAACCGCAAAAAACGAGGAAGACCCAAAAAGACATGGAAAGAAGGGGTAACCAAAGCAATGAGTACAAGGGATCTTAGAGATGGCCAATGGGATGATAGAAGAACGTGGAAGTTAGGCATCGAACAACGTCGAAAGATGTTCTAAAATTGATATATACATTCATACATTCTAGCTATGTACCTCGCCCAGTAATACTTAAGCTTAAGAGTCATAATTCTTTCTATGGCATCTGTCACTCCTGTTCACTGTCTTCGTAATCCGATCCCTACGAGAAATGCCTAACATCAAGCGTTCCATGGCTCTTTGTGTAACACAAATTGTATTTCTTATTTTCTTGGTTACTGGTAAAGTGTCTGCAACATATGTTAGTACTGGCACCACGCACTCATTAAAGGCTTTTCTTTTGAGACACATAGGCAGTTCTCACTTAAGGACATAGCTCAGCTTGCCGAATGCCACCCAAGTGAGCCTTATGCGGCGGCTTAGTTCGCACTTTTGATTATCTCTTCGTATGCGTATCTCATGCCTCAAGTACTTATAAGAGGTGATTTCTTCGATATGCATGTCATTTACTGCAATCTTTTCGCTTAACACAAGATTTGTCATAATTTGTGTTTTTGTGGTTGATTGTCATTCCAACTTGCAGGGAAGCTAGGTATAGTTTCTCCAGTTGCGATACTGCATCATTGATGCTATCAGCAAAAAGAATAATATCGTCAGCGAACCTCAAATGACTAAGTATTTCTCTGTTGACATTAATTCCTTTTTCACTCAGATTTGCATTCTTAAACATATGCTCTAATACTGTTGCAAACAATTTTGGCGAAATTGTGTCTCCCTGTCGAACTCACCGTTTTATTTTAAATGCGTTGGTCTTTTTATCTGCCAGTTTCACGCTTGATGTCGCATTTTAATAGATGTATTTGATCATGTTTATATAGCGATGATCTATACGGCGCTCTGTAAAGGCTATTAATATTTTTTGATGACTTATTGTGTCGAAAGCTTTTTCATAGTCAACAAATGTCAGGCCTAATGGCTTGTTATATTCTTGTTTATTATCTCTGATGTTATTGACCGGTCTATTCACTATTTAATATATAAGATATTCTATGTACAAAGAACAAAGACAAAAGCGAATGCCAAGTCTTAAGTTTTCCCGCGCATATTGTAGTACGAGATGTTAATTTCCTAGTCCTTTCGTCCTTTATTGAAACTCAGACTCGGAAGTATGCAGAAGACCCATCGTCAGCTAAGTACAAAGACAAGCAACAATCATTTTAAGCTCTTTCGACATTACATAAAGAAATTAATTACACATAACTTTGTTTTGTACTCGAGTTTACTCTTTTTATTTGTATATTAGTAGTAGACAACTCTAAGGTCTTTGTAAATGATTATTAAGCACTTGTCACTCGAGAAACTAATCTTTTATGAGATAGATTTAGCGAACTAGTGGTTAAATACTGGACGTCCCATATATTTCCACATTATGGACTGTGAAAGAAAGAAATATTAAAATTTGCAAGCCGTTATGGCTTGCAAATTTTAGAAGCCTCGGAGTTGTAACCAGAGAAGGTTCCCATTGTTTTCAGTCTGGTGGGATGTAGAGTAATATTTTTGGTATTATTTTATGTGCTATTAGATTAAAAACTTAGTCGTTCGAAAGAAATATTGTTTAAAGAAGTACAGCTTTATATTTAATTCGATTCGTTGGCCACCACCATTGGCTGACCAAGGTTTCTGCATTTCAGAGTCGCCTGTGGTTTATCCCAAAGCGAACCAATTCTAGCTGTCGCACTAAGCAAAATAATAAAATATATGCGTACGGAGGCGTTAGCGACATCTATCTAGAGAAAGAGAAAATTCACTATAGGTCGGAATGCAGAATCCTTGGTGACTATCTATTGCCTGAGCTTTTTACAAATTTATAAAACATACTGTTAACCCTCTTCTTCTTCATGTACCATGTCCTTTCAGAACGTTGGTTACCATCATAGCTATCTTAATTTTATTCACTGCCACCCTAAATAGCATGCGTGTATCAACACCATACCAATCTCGCAAGTTCTTCAACCATGAGTTTCTTCTTTGTCCTGAACTGCGTTTGCCTGCTATTTTTCCTTGAGTGATATTTTGTAGCCACCTATATTTGGAACCTTTCATTACATGTCCGAAATACTCCAGCTTTCTCTGATTGATGCTTTTTATGATCTCAGTAGTCTTGCTGAGACGTTCTAGTATTGTGGAGTTTCGAATCTTCTCCACCCAGGAAACTTTTAGAATTATTCTATAGCACCACATTTCGAAAGCCTCAAGGCGATTTAGATCGATTTTATTCATAGTCCAGGACTCGACACCATAAAGTAAGACCGAGAACACGTAGCAGCGAAGTAGGCGGACCGTCAATGCCAATTTTAGATCTTTGTTACATAACACTGTAGCGTTTGAAAAAACTCCAACATTAATTCAATATCCTATCTTAAATACTTTAAAGCCGTCCCTGTTTGAAGGTTTCAATTTGTTACGAAATGTTATGCAATGTTAGGAAAGTACCCAACTCCCCTGTAATTTGGGTGTTGAACTCGTCTTAAGTAAATAAATTTTTGTCAAATAAGCACCTCTAAGGTTCAGAATCGCTCGGCAATTGCGCGGTTCTTTTCTCAATCTGTGGCTTCAGAGCGAAGCGCAGTTCAGTTCCTAAGTACCCTTCATGCTAGTAGCCCGCCTTCCAGCCGTGGAACTCCAGATGCCACACCTACCGGCTTGAAATTGTTTGTTGTCGCTGAGTTTAACGAAGAGAATGTCTGATCAATCGTTCTGAGATCATTAAAGAACACTGGTGAAAGTTTCACTCCATGATGTTGGGTTTATAAGGTGAAAATCACAGTGCAGATTATGCGACTTAGTTGAAGCCGGTAGGGAAATGTTGTGGTTTCTGTTACCTTCTGAAGCCCTAGTTGTTAGCCATGAAGTTCGATGTTCCTGTATCGAAGCCCTCCATATGCCAATGAGATGTCTGATCTGATCTAAATTTTTCCAGTTCCCGTTAGTTCTATGTTCCTGTTTTTGAAGTTTACCCCCGCCCCCGTGTAGTGTTTGAAGCGTGGCGAGGGGATTTTGTTTTAAAAGAAAGGTATGAGATATTTTGTTTTTGATTAAATTCCAAGTGGACATTACAGTTGGAAAAAGAGATTTAAGTATTTTTATAAAGATATAGTGCTTCCATGATTTTTTGTAAATAAATTAAAATGACAGTGACTTTTGACATTTGACAGAGTCAAATCTTGTTTGAAATAAGTAGGTCAAATATTATGTTCACATACACTGTCCAACAAGTTTAAAATTTTATGTATGTAAAAATCATATGAAATAATAAATTTAGTATACCTATTTTTGAAAGAAAGAAAATATTGTAAATTGTTTATTGTTCATGGTAAAATGATGTTTGTAATAACTGTAAAAGCATGATATTGTTTTTTGTAATAAAATTACAGTTTGAAAGGTTAAAATAAACGTAGTAAAATGTACCTGTTTTATTTTTTTTACCCCTGTGGAAAATTATTAACTAGATCCTAATACAACTGTAATGAGTTTTAGTGTAGAAGAAAAGAAAGAATGGCATTGAAGCCAATAATGAGAAATAAGTGGCCAAGTTTAACCCCAAACGAGGAATCTAAGATGAATGTCCCCCCAATTGGTATCCGTAAGTAGCCCACCCAGTAGTGAAACGGAGGATATTTTATTCCAAACCGCGTCCACATTGTGTTCAATAGTATTAAAATTCTCCAGTCGGTGTAAGTATCCTTTGCTTATTTGGTTATAGTAGTTAGTCTTCTTTGAAACCCCCTCACCCCCCTAACGATTCCACGACCCGCCACCACACAACCCATGAGCTGCCGTCTCGCATGAAGGTTTAATGTGTCTGTTTCTTCTACTAGCCCCATTTCGACCACCAGTATTTTTATAGTTAGTCTTATCCCTGATCCCATCTGAGCAGACATGTGAAACGCTTCAACACTTTGGATATCCTTCTAAAAGCGGCTTCGTCCGCATATCGCAAATTATTGATGACTTCACCGTTCACAAGTATTCCTTGTTGTTTTTCAGGAAGTGCTTTTCTGAAAATTCTTTCGGAGTAAACGTTGAAAAGCAAGGGTGACAAAAGGCATCCCTGCCGTACTTCTCTTTAAATATTAAGATCCTGTGATTCTACACCATCTACTAAAACTGATGTTGTTTGATTCCAATATAAATTTGCAATTATTCGAACATCTCTGCCGGCCAAGCCAATGTCTTTTAGAGCTTCGATCAATATAGAGTGCTTAACACGATCAAATGCCTTTTGGAAGTCAATAGAACAACAGTATATGTCTACAGATATATCTCGACATCTTTGAGCAAGTACGTTCATTCCAAACAGTGCCTCTCTCATTCCAAACCCGTTACGGAAACCAAACTGTGTGTCATCCAGGTATTTTCCTCGCATTTATTGTAGATACGACCATGTATTACCTTCAGAAAAATTTTCAATAAGTGGTTTAACAAACTGACGGTTCTATAACGTTGTGATAATGCAGAATAAATTTCCTGTTGCAATACTCTTGGTCCATCATTTATCTCTTCTTCTAGCTCAAAACTGTTATCTTTTTGGTGTTCAAATAGTTTATCAAGGTATTTTTTCTACTTTTTTACTTTACCCTATTTGTTCAAGATGATGTTGGATTACAAAGTTTAGCTACAAATTGAACAATCAACCCGGGCATAGTCCATATTAAAGCTCCTTGTATGGCTTAATCCAATTAAGAACACATTCTAGTTAGTTCTAGGCATTTCTTACGAATTTTAAAATACAATTATTCAAGCACGAACTATAAACACAACTAATCCTTATCCGTCTATTTTCTAACATTTCTAGCGTCAAAATTGCTAAAAACAAATATTTTTAAACAGAAACAAAAAATACTGTTTAGAAGAAATAAACGAGAAATAAAAAAAACTAAACATTTTCAGTAAGTTCCATAAGCCGTTCTGTATACCCAACATCATTAAAACCTTTAAAGATCCCTTGATAAAAACATTTCCTTTGTAAAAATCTAGCTAGATTGTTTCAAAAGAGTTTCTACTATGAAATATTTTCGTATGTACCCCATTATAAAAATGAGAACTTTTATCTGACGCCTCAAAATCGTTCTCATAAAAATCCAGGATCCCTAAAAATGTACCTAAATGTTTTGCGTTTTGCCGAACGTCAAACAGGACCGTCGTCAGTTAAACAAAAAAGTTTCAGGAGCACGATTTGTCAGTCTTTGTGTTTAAATGGGCAACAGAATCGTACTATGTATAACGTCATTTCGATCTCATTAAATCTAGTCAGGTACGGATATCTGAATACAAACTCAAACCCAATTGATTAATTATCGTATTCCACCCTTTGTTCTATATGGAGTGTGTAAATATTTATAGAATTTATTTTATAGAAATTTATTTTATAGAAATGCTAGAAAGAAAGAATCTTTTAAGGGATGATCGCAAAATGTCAGGTAGACCTAATTGACATGCAGTCGCAACCACATAATGACTTTACATTTATATTGGTTTATCCAGATCACTTGACGAAGTTCGTATAGTTACGCGACTTAAGGAGCAGGGTGCAGAAGAGTTTGCATGTAGCCTCATTGACATTTTTAATATATTTGAAGCCCACAGTTTACTTTAAAGTGACAATGGCCATGAGTTCAGTAACCGAATTGTCGAAGAAGTTTGTGTAATGTGGCCAAATGAAATGTGAAAATTGTGCACGGAAACCTAAGCACAGGAAGTCTCAAGGCTTGGTAGAGCGCGCACAATAGAGTATAGAAAATCAGTTAATTGGTTGGAAAACATATCAAACTAGTAAATGGTCCGAAGGTTTACGCTTTGTGCAATTTATAAAAAATAGAGGATTTCAGGAAGGTATCAACCGTACTCCTTATGAGGTAATATTTGGGACACCTAGTGAAAGTAAATCGTCTGTTTTCCTGGATGATTTTATCGGAACATCTTAAAATCAAAGAAGAGCTTCAAGTTCCTATCGAGATAGTTAAAAACGTTTCTGAAAACACCAACATACCTGGGAGTAATAATATCAGAGGAATGAAAGCTAGACCAAGAAATCTCATACAGAAATCTCATGTCATAAAATCGACTATGCACTAAATAAAACAATATTTGGAAAGGAAGAAATAGATAAAGAAATAAAACTGAAGGTATACAACGCAATCTCTGTACCAATTTTAATATATTATGCAAGTGAGACATGGGTAAACAATGCCAAAATAGACAGTACAATAAACGCAGCGGAGATGAAGCAGCTAAGAAAAATAGCAGGAAAAACGAAATTGGACAGAAAAAGAAATGGAGATATTAAACAAAGACTGAAACAGGAATCGATAATAACAAAGATCCCAAAAAGAAAATTAAAATGGCATGGACACATTAACAGAATGGACCAGGGAAGACTACCAAAGCAGGCGATGGAATCAAAAAGACATGGTAAAAGAAGGAAAGGGAGGCCAAGGAAAAGATGGATCGATCAGATTATAGAAATTGGGCAGGAAAAAGGAAAAACACATCAACAAATGAAAGAGTTAGCAAAGGACCTCAAGAAATGGAAGATATGGATAGAGGATGAATAAAACCTGAGGTGCATAAGGAGTTTCGAGAAAGAAGAAGAAAACACCAACAGTGAAATAGATGATTCTGCTGTGAACAATAACGATCCAATGCAAAATAATCCTCCAACTGAAGTTTCATGTGAGACTATGACAGAAGATCAAGTAGCGGTCCCTTCAATCCATACAGGTATTGTAGGCAAGCAAGAACAAATCAGAAAATATAGAACGAGTGCTAACGAAGGCAAGAAGGCTTAGAACCACAAGCAAAATAAAAGTTTTAAATCGATGGTGAAAGTTCTCAACCTCCTATGTCAATTTTTGGCTATTTTGTTTTGTTACCCTAAATTAAAGAGAATATGTATTTTTTACTGTTTACAAGCTCCTATATCGTTATTTCATTAATTGGCTTCTAGATTACCGTATACGAAATAACGACATAGGAGCTTGTAAACAGTAAAAATACATATATTTCTCTTTAATTTAGAGTAAAAAAACAAAATATCCAAAAATTGACATAGGAGGTTGCGAACTTCCACCATCGAAATATTCAATTTTCCTCTTGTGAAGTGTGCGACATAGTAAAACTACAAGTACCAGACTTTGATAGAGCAAGAAGTCATGCACGAAATTTGTTAGGGGTGATATTACTACAGGGTAAAAATGATGAGTTTTATGAGTTAGCAACAAAATAAAGAACTTTTTGACACTACTTTTTGACATACTAGAAATCAATTTACAATTTGTAAATAACCATTTATTGGTCTTTTGGTACCATCGGTATGTTCCTCGAAAGCTCTCATTACCCTGTTAATTTCTATCGTAATGAATGTTCTGCGATTCGTTAACGATATTATCTTCACCCGAAGCTTTATTTTTTTTTTCATTTTCTTCAGTGAGTTCAGTATTTGGTCTGTTGGTATGTCAGGCATCAATTCTCATCCGTAGTTGACTAATCTTTTAACTGAATTTCCCAACTTTCCTGTTATTTGCTTATCATGGTTTTGTTAACAGTTGCATAATTCTGTATAGAAATCTTCTAACTTAGGACAAGAATAATCCCTTTTATGCAGTGGATGTTTTCCTAAAACCTGCCTGTTTGCTAGGCTTATGGATCGTTAATTCTTGAGGTCTGTTGGACTACCCAATTTGTATAATAAAGAGGTAAGTTCACTGTGTTATCTTGTAGGTGTTTTAATTTGGTGTAGACATAAGTTGACAATTCCTTTATATTCTCTAACAGTCTGGCTTCCAATATTTGCGGCTTCTAAAACGATATTATCTTTATCCGTAGCTTTATTTATTTTCATTTTCTTGAGTGGGTTCCTAGTAAATAGGTAAAAAGGTACACATAATACATTCAATTCAATTGTCCTCCGTTTAAATCTTATTGTTGTTTTTGTTTTTAAATTTATCAAGTAGATATAAATACAACCCTGTATGTGTGTCTCTTAGGATGTCAAACGAAAAACGAACTCTTTTCCACTTATTATTAAAATTCAAGCTCGGGCAAGTTGGAAAAAAGAACAGAAAAGTTAAGCTTTGCGCTTTAATCTTCGGAAACAAGTGTTCCTCTAAGGTTTTAAAAAGAGACGACAACCCAGACATTTGTCGGGGCTTCAATTAGTGTATACTCCGAGCAGAAGAATGGTAGGTGTTTAAGATGATGTAAGGAAATGCCACAAAACGGGAATACATATCTTGGAGACTACAATATTTATTAGGTCTAATCGTGTATTTCGTAAAAAAATTGAAAGAGGTCGCTGGAAACAAACGGAAATAGTTATTCCAAACTTTAGATGACAAAAACGGACACCCACCGAATACGATAACCAATTAAAATAATAAAAAAACTGTATCTATTTTCAATTATTTGAAGGTTAAGAAATAACAGACTACACCGATTGATATAACAGGTTTGTCTATAACAGAAAGTGAGGTTACATGGGTAATACAAATGGCAAAAAATGAAAAAGCACTTGGTTCAGATGAAGTCAGTGCTGAAATACTACAGTTTTTGGAAGAAAATAGAATTAAAGCACTGTGCGGTTTCTTTAACAGAATTTATGAGGCTGGGATATTACTCACTGATTGGCTAAAGTCGACATCTGTCAAAACACCAAAGAAACATCGTACAAAGAGACGCAGCGATTATCGGAATATAAGTCTAATGAGTCACGTTTTGAAGATTTTTCGACGAGTTATACAAAGTAGAATACACACGATATTAGAGAAGATAATTAGCAATACTCAGTTCGAATTTCGGAGTGGCTTGGGTACAAGAGAAGCCTCGTTCAGTATCCAAGTACTAATACAGAGATGTAGAGATATAAATCAAAATGTATGCATATATGCAATAGATTTTAAAGAGGCTTGTGACAAAGGCAGACATAACAAAATGCTAGAAATATTGAAAACAGCTGGATTGGACGATAAAAATTTACCAAGAATTACCAAGCTATAATAAGTAGAGTAGAGAGGGCGAATAAAGTCCCACAGCACTTAAGCCACAATTGACCCATTGTGCATCCTCCTGTAGGGTTGTCGTTCTTAGTTCATTATCCATCCTGCAATTTCCAGGAAGGCGGACAAATCACCAGGGGACTGGACCTACTTGATCAGTAGGTCAAGACTCGCCGAACGCATACACTCGTATTGACGATAACTCCGGACATTCACATAGGACATGCTCCACCGTTACGTCTTCTCATTCACACTTCCTGCGTAGAGGTATATCTACTAGTCCCAGTATGTGGAGGTGTTTTCTTAGTTGACAATGGCCAGTTAAAAAACCAACTGTCAAGCGTAGGGTTTCTCCTGGTCATTCTCAAGTACCTTTTTGATGCTGCCTTCCCAAGGTTTCTTAAATGACATTTGGCAATTTCTGCGATTCTTGCAGTTGACCAGCCAAAAAGATCACCAGGTCCTAAGAATCTTAGGCCAGCTGCCTTCCTAGCTAGCTAGTCAGCAATGCGGTTGCAAGCTATACTGGCATCAAGTGGCAAGACTATAAGTTGAACGAGAACTGTCAGATGAAATAAATAGGAATAAAAATAGGAGTGAGACAAGGCTGTATAGTATCACCTTTATTCTTTAACTTGTATTCAGAGGAAATATTTACGGAAGCCTTAATGAAACAAGGGAAGGTATTATTGTGAATGTAGTAAGCGGGAATATTAGATATGCCGACGATACCTTAGTACTGACTAATTGAGGAGAAGATCTTCAAAGTCTAATGAACAAAATAAACCAAACCTATGATCAGTGATCAGTATGGATTAAAACTCAACGTTAAGAAAACTAAATATATGATAGTTAGCAAAAAAATATATACAGGATGTCGCTATAAAAGTCGGAGATACCAGAGTGTACAGAGTAGAGAAACTCATGTATTTTATCGATAATATCAATGGGAGCTGGGATCCAAAAATTAAAAGCCGAATAGAACAAGCCCGAGCTATTTTTGTAAAAATAAAAAATGTACTGCAGCCACGATCTTAGTATTGGCCTTCGCGTTCGAATGACATATTCTTCTTCTTCACGTGCCATCTCCGAGACGGAGGTTGGCAATCATCATGGCTATTCTGATCTTAGCTGCTGCTGCTCTGAATAGTTCGGTTGATGTGCATCCGTACCATTCCCTCAAGTTACGCAACCACGAGATTCGTCTCTCTCCTACACTTCTCTTGTCCTGGATTTTCCCCTGAATAATCAACTGAAGTATGTTGTATCTCTCATTATGCATAACATGCCCCAGGTACTGCAGCTTTCGTGTCTTGATGGTTTCCAATATTTCCAGTCTTTTGTTGACTCTTCTCATGACTTCGTTGTTTGTTATATGCTCGGTCCATGATATCTTCAGGATCCTTCTATACACCCACAGTTCAAATGCTTCCAACTTTTTAGTAGCCGATGCGTTAAGAGTCCATGCTTCTATCCCGTAAAGCAGAGTCGAGAAAATATAACACCTTGCCAGCCTAACTCTCAAGTCTAATTTCAGTTCTCTTGCACAAAGTACCTTTCTCATTTTATTGAAGTTTGTGCTTGCTTTCTCTATTCGAACTTTGATTTCTTTGGAGTAATCGTTTTTGTGATTAATTATTGTGCCAAGATAGTTGTAGTTTTCTACTTGTTCTAAAGTTTTACCTTTAATTATCAGGCTTTCATCATTATTGTGGGTTTTTGATATCCTCATAAATTTAGTTTTCTTGATGTTTATTGATAATCCATATTCTTCTCCATACTCAACTATCTTGTTCACTAGCTTTTGGAGGTCTTTAAGGTCGTCTGCTATTATGATAGTATCATCCGCATATCTAATGTTGTTAATTGGAGTTCCATTAATTCCATTTACCTTTATTCCTGCTGTTTCTCCCTCAAGAGCTCTTTTCATAATTTCTTCAGATTATGCATTGAATAGTACTGGTGAGAATACACACCCCTGTCGCACTCCTCTTTTAATTTCGAACTCTGCTGATGTGTGTTCGTTAATGTGTATGTGTGCTTGCTGTTTATAATATATATTTGTTATAATTCGAAGGTCATTGTATTGTGATTGCTTTTTTGAGGACGTCCATTAGATCTCTATGGCGGACTTTATCGAAAGCCTTGTTGTAATCTATGAAACAGATGTACATATCCTGGTTCACGTCCAAGCATCTCTGGATAAGTACGTTGAATGCAAAGAGAGCTTCACGGATACCTACGCCTCTACGGAATCCAAATTGGGTTTCTAATCCAAATGACATATTGCTATATATTTTCAGTCCTACTGTATGGAGTGGAAGCCTGGACACTAAGTGAGGCTATACTTAAACGCTTTTAAACCTTTGAGATATATTGTGCACTGTACACAGACGACGAGTAAAAATAAGCTGGGTCGATAGATTTAGAAATGAGGAGGAAAACACAACTGGTCAATAAAATAAAAAGAGAAGCGAGCAAGGAATACTTCGGCCACATTATGAAACACCCTGAAAAATATGAGCTTTTATAGTTGATCATCCAGGGAGAGATCGAAGGTAAACGTGGTCCTGGTAAAAGAAGAACATCATGGTTGAAAAATCTAAGCCAATGGTTCGGAAAATCGACTACCTGATCATTCAGAGCCGCTGTCAATAAATTCACGATAGCCAATATGGTAGCCAATATGATATTCAACGACTGATAACGGTCATGGAACTAGAAGAAGTCAAATAAAGTTATTATTTTCAAGTGTCCGTTATCTCAAACATCTATTTAGCTACACAACAACTACAATCTGCTTTTTTCCTTAAGCTATTGTTGAAAATGCAACAGCGACGGCGCCTGAACTAATTATGACATAAATCAATGGGTAAATCACGGGATAACTAACGACATAGCAAACTGACCTGAAAATGTTGAAGATAGGCATATTGTGTACACGCAAGACGTGCTAATTTAGACACTGAATTAGCACTTCTAAATTTTATTTCATGCGAAAAAAATATAAATCTCTTCGTGATAACAGCTAACGAGGGTCTAACAAAAGCATTACGTGTACAGTCGAGATCTATTTGTATATAATATACATAACGTGGCCAATGAATCGACCCCTGCTGCGAGTATATGATTCTTAATTAATAAATTCTTTGTTAACGGAGAATTATGTCGTTTTTGTGTGCTCTTACAAATATTTTTTTTCTTTTGACCTTTTATTTACAATCAACTTCTACATGAGAGTTTTAAGTAAATGTGAATGAATTTGTAATCATCAGAAGAGGAGCATCCAATGATGCTTCGCCTTATACGTTTATTTCATTGTTATAATAAATATTGAGGCCACGTTCGCTGGAGTCTTCTGATTGCTGGTCCATTATGGTACAGATCTTCAACCAGTTCGTTGTCGTAGTTTCTTGTTCGACTTTCGTTGTTGGTCGCTGCCAGCTGTAATTCATCTCTTACAAAGGAAATATTCAGATCATTGTGAATCGTGAGATTACTGACATATCAGGGTCCGCCAGTAATTGATCTACGGACTTTCGATTGAAATCGCTGTATGGTTGTGATATGCGTTAATTTAGCACTGAATACCAAATTATATAAGCAGAAGGTTTTCATCATCCATGTCTCCGAGCCATATGTCAAAACCTTGTTTGATTATGGGTTTTGTGTATGGTTATTTTTGTTTTTTTGGGTTAAGTTTCTGCTTCCCATATGACTACTCAGTCCAAAATAGCATTTGTTTGTTAGGATTACCCTTCGCTTGATTCCTTCCGTCGTGACATTCTCCTTGGCGATCAGGGAGCCTAAGTATGTGAATTTGTCCACTACTTTAAAGGTAGAGTTATCAATTGTGAATTGGTGACCGATGTTTCAGGCTCTATTGTTGGATGTTGATGTCATCATCTTAGTTTTCTCTTCATTTACTTGCAGGCCCATATTTTTTGAGGTATTTGAGAAGGTGGTATACACTTCTCCTAGCTTAGCTTGCGTGTTGAGCGGAACAATAGGTCCACATCATCTGAATATGCCAAAATTTGGGATGATTTATTAAAAATATTTCCTCTCTTGTCTATTCGGGTATCTCGGACCGCCTTTACCAGAGCTGTGTTGAAAAGGAGAGTTGAGAAAGGTTTTGTATATGGTTGTTTTTCCTTTTTGGCTTAAGTTTCAGCTTCTCGTATGTTTACTCAGTCCAAAATAGCATTTGTTTGCTAGGATTATCCTTCGCTTGATTTCTTCCGTCATGTCATGACGTTCTCCTTGGTGATCAAGGAGCCTAGGTATGTGATACTGTCCATCACTTCAAATGTAGACTTATCAACTGTGAATTGGTGATCGATATTTCTGGCTCTATTGTTGGGTGTTGATGCCATCATCTTAGTCTTCTCCTCATTTAATTGCAGGCTCATATTTTTTGATGTATTTGAGAAGGTGGTACACATTTATTCTAGCGTACGTGTTGTGCGGGGGCAATAGGTCCACATCATCTGCATATGCCAAAATTTGGGATCATTTATTAAAAATATTTCCTCTGTTGCCTATTCGGGCATCTCTGACCGCATTTCCCAAGTTACGTTGAAGAGGAGAGACGCCAGCGCATCTCCCTCTCGCAGCCCAACATGCGTTTCAAACGCCTGTGATTTTTCGTCCTGTATTTCGACTTTGCAAACAACTTTACGCATTGTAGTCTTAACTAACGTTATCAGTTTATGGGGGATGTGGAATTAATCCATGGCTACATACAATTTATTTTTTAGGACACTGTAATAGGCCGATTTAAAATCTACGAAAAGATGCTCTGTGTTGATATTGAATTCATTGGGGTTTTCCAGTAATTGCCTTAGCACAAAGATCTGATCTGTTTTTGATCGACTAGGCCTAAAACCACTTGGATATTCGCCAAGAAGCTCCTCTGAATGTGCACTTAGGCGACCATATAAGATATTCGAAAATATTTTGTATGCTGTATTAAAGAAGATTATTCCCTTATAGCTTCTACATTCCAATTGAGAGAGTTCCCTACAGTTTCTATACCATAGGAGAGAGATAAAAAGAGAGAAAGATAGAGAGAGCTAATCGCACAAAACACACAAAAAAGAAAGAAATAATAAAAGTAGAGATATTGTCAAGAAAACCAACCATTTTCCAGCTACCGGAGCAGACTAGTAATTAATAAACTACAATAGAAATTCGGAAGTAAAAGCATGATCTAAATACGTAGTTCCATTATTTCTGAAGAGTTCTGAAAGACCAAATTGCCTTTTTGTGAAGGAATATGTCAAACTTCGTATAAAAAGAACATTAAGAAAACAGCTGAATATATATTTAACGTAATTATCCTAGCATAAAAGTCCCTTGTCGTAGCAGAAAGAACCGTAACCAAGTTAATGTTTTATTAAAAGTTTGTTTTTAATTTGGCTTGGTCCTCAGAACACGTGCGACACGGAATGAAAAACCTACATTATCATCCTCTACTAATTGAAATGTACTATCCTATTCTAGGCGACTGCATTATTCAGGTAAGATTAAAAGTTACGTTTTTTGCCCGTTCCGCCGGTGACGTCAAGGTAGAAAAATTCCAGCCAACAATTCCAAACCGTAATCCAGAAAAATGTGCACATAAAGGAGATCAAAATTGAATTTTAAAGTTAAGCTTTTTACAAAGTTTTCTCCAACAAGAAGAACTTTAAAAAGTCGAATGAGGTCGTAAAAATTCTTGCAATTAGTAAGATGGTAACACACTAACAAGTTAACATAGTTAACTGTCAATTAGGGTGACCTATTCTACAACTTTAGTACGTTTTGATTAAACATTGGTCATATTCATAAACAATTAATTATTTTATTTTGTTACTAAATTTCTCATTTTCAAGTGTCATCATTTTCTCTCATTTTCAACATAAACCAATTTTTAAATTTTTGATGCGAGAAATTCCTAAAATATATGAGGAATCTTCTTCCGCCTGTTAGCATACACTCCTGGACAAAGCCATCCTCATGAGTTCTCCGCTCTTCTTTGCTTTGTACTATTTCTTGCCAGTTTCTCCCCATTTCTGCTTTATGTCGTCTAGCCACCTTTTTTTGTGGTCTCCGATGTACAATGTTTCTTATCCACCTTTCGTTGTTTTATCGTGCCACGTGTCTTAACCAGTTCCATTTCATTTGAGCAATTCTTCCAATTATATCATCCATCTTCGTCCTGCTTCGCACGTCCGCATTTCGTGTATGTTGTCTCAGATAAACTCCTAATCTAGCTCGTTTGATGGTCCTCTGTATGGTCTCTCTGTCTAACTCCTCTTTTCGTTCTTATTTGGTTGTTGCTGCAGCTTCTGCTACGTTTACTGGTAGCATTGAGTTATTCATTCTTTCTTCTTCTTATGGTGCCTATCCGTTACGGATGTTGGACACTAACATGGCTATTCTGACTTTGTTGACTGCTGCCCTAAAAAGTCCGGTAGTGGTTAAGTTAAACTATTTTCGCAGGTTATGCAGCCAGGATATTCTTCTTCGTCCTGGACCTCTTTTCCCATGCACTTTACCTTGAAGTATGGTCCGAAGTAGGTCATATCGTTGTTTATTGCGCATTATATGGCCCAGGTATTCCAGTTTGCAACGTTTTATGGTTACGACTAGTTCGCGCTCTTTACCCATTCTATGTAGAACTTCTTCGTTGGTAACTCTGTCTATCCAGGAAATCCTCAACATGCGTCTATAGCACCACATCTCAAATGCTTCGAGTCTCTTCAGCGATGCTTCAGTTAAGGTCCATGACTCCACGCCATATAAAAGAACGGAGAATACGTAACATTTTAGTAAACGAACTTTTATTTCCAATTTTATATCGTGGCTGTTAAAGTTTTTTTTCATTTTGACCAAAGCTGATCTTGCCTTCTCGATCCTTATCTTAATTTACGTCGATTAGTCCCACTGTTCATTTAAGTTTGCACCCAAATAACAAAAGTTGGTGATTTGTGTTATAGGTTGTTGGTTAACTAGTAATTGACCAGGTGGCATCCTATTTTTGCTTATAACCATGTATTTGGTTTTTTTGATGTTAAAATCAAGCCCAAACCTGCTACTTACTTCTGCCACTCTGGAGACAAGTGTCTGCAGATCTTCAAGACTGTCTGCAAAAATGACAGTATCATCAGCGTATCTTATGTTGTTCAATCGTTCTCCGTTTATAAGTATTCGCTCGTCTATGTCCGTTAGCGCTAGGTTCATAATGTGCTCTGAATATGTATTTAACAATAATGGGGACAATATACATCCCTGTCGTACACCTCTTTTTATCTTTATGTCGTCTGTTAACTGATCCCCTACTCTAACAGCTGCAGTTTGTTCGTAATAGATATTGTTTATTATACGGCAATCTCTGCTCTCTAGACCAATTGAATTTAATATTTTCATCAGTTCGTCATGTTTTATTCCATCGAACGCTTTCTGGTAATCAACAAAACACACATATATATCACAATTCACGTCTCTACATCTTTGAAAGAGAACTTGTATTGCAAAGAGTGCCTCTCGAGTACCCAATGCATCACTGAAGCCGAATTGTGTGTTTGTCATGTGTTCACACTTTTTATATATTTTTTTATGTATAATTTTTAAAAAAGTTTTCAGGAGATTTCTCTTAAGGCTTATTATTCGATAATCTTCACATTTTTTGGCATTGGGTTTTTAGGGATGGTTATAAAAGTTGATCTTAGCCACTGTTGGGGTATTTTTCCACTTTGGTATATATTGTTGAAGATCAGGGTCATTCTTTCTAATTCCTTCTAATATAGCCCAGAGTTTTGTGCAAGGTAAATGAAGAGGTTCATTGTATTCGTTACATTTTTCGATTAGTGTCTGTATTTTCTGTAGGTGTTCTATGGTACTATAACCTTTGCGAAATCCTACTCGTTCAACAGGTTGGTAACTATCGAACTTATTTGATAGTCCAAAATGGAGTATTATACATTGTTCACCGGCTAGTCTCGTTTCCCTTAGACCAAGGACTTGATCCTAATTAGTTATTCTTCCACGTCATCCATTCTTTCAAGTGATTTGAGGGTTTTGGCATTGAAACTAGCAATATAAGTATGTTGCTTTTGATTTTTTAAATATCTTAATGAGTTTTGCCAACCCCAAATTGCGATTTCTAATGAAACATTGCAGCTGCTGACATTTATTTTCAAAATAATTCTCTTTTTTGGTGGTTTAAAGATTATGGTGAATGAGCCTGTATTTTGGTGAAGGTTCCATTTTTTAAAATAAGCTGTTCTCAAGCTGTGGAAAAAAGTATTTTTTGTATTTTTGTTACAAAAAGCATAAATTTATGATGAACGAATTTAGTGCTGTATGGGCTTAGCTATTTTCTGCCAAAATATATTAGGTATAGATACAGTAGATATACATACATGTACAAAAAATAATTGTTGTATAATAGAAAATTGTGGCGAAAGAGCTTTTTTATTTTGGTGAATTCACTGTTGATTTGCTAAATTTATAACCTCTATGGGCCGGTTGTTCGAACGCTAATCAGCAATGATCACTATCAAATATTTAATTACTGTCACAACTGTCAATGTCAACTTTAGTTGGGTTGCTGAAAATATAATTGAATATAATTATGAGATTAGTTAATCAATTAACATAACAATTATTAACATAATTGATTAACTAATTTCATAATTGTAATCAATAATTATGTTTTCAGCGACCCAATCAAAGTTGACATTGACAGTTGTGACAGTAATTAAATATTTGATAATGATCATTTTTGACTAGCGTTCGAACAACCGGCCCTTAGGGCCGGTTGTTCGAACGTTAATCAACAATGATCATTATCAAATATTTAATTACTGTCACCAAAACTGTCAATGTCAACTTTGTTTGGGTTGCTGAAAACATAATTAATTACAATTATGAGATTTATTATCAATTATGTTAATAATTATTGTTATATTAATTGATTATAGTCTCAGAATTGTAATCAATTATGTTTTTAGCAACCCAAACAAAGTTGACATTGACAGTTGGTGAGAGTAATTAATTATTTGATAATGATCATTGTTGATTAGCGTTCGAACAACCGGCCCTAAATCTATTAAATTAATAATGTAGATTGATTGCATTGTTACTTTTGCTAAATATATTTTTTGTGTGTATCAAAGAGGTAGAGAACTTGTAGCAGGAGAGGAATATATGCTAAATTTGCAGTCACTCGAGCGTTATTTAGGGACCTATTGGTAGGCTCTAAAACCAAAAAAAGTTAAGTTTTCCATAAAGTGGGGGACTTTCCATTTTTTAATTTAATTTTCCATTTCCAATAATCGTTTTTTTCGATTATGGCGCCATCTATCTCTAATTCGAAAAAAATGTCTTGAATAAAAGTTGCTTATTTTTACGTAAAGAATCCAAATCTTCAATAACCCCCACCCTATATCCGTGTGGGGTCGTGTTTGGTGCCATTCGATAGATTTTTCAAAAATATTAAATACGTGTATTTTGCAGTTTCATTTCGTGAAATATCGCGGGGTTGGTATTTAAAACTTTAAATTTACCTCCCACCCCTCTTCGTGGGGGTCATGTTTGGTATCATTCAATAGATTTTTAAAAGATATTGAACACGTATTTTTTAGTTTTTCGATCTGACGTTCATTTCGCGAAATATTCGCTTTTTTTTTGAGAAAATTTGTGACTCACCCATTTTCTTACGCTCAAATCGTCAGATTTTTTAAGTATACACTATTTTGCATGTAGTTAACTCACCTTATCGTAATCTGACGATTTCGAGTGTTTCTAAGGAGAGATTTTCTTTTTCGAACCCCCCTTAACGAACTCCCCTGTATTAAGAGCCAATATATGGTAGAGGTACATTTACAGGGTACAGGTTTCTCCCCATATAATAATCTGAAGCGCTCGAGTAACTGCAAAAGTCCCCGCTTGGACTCCCCTTCCATTGTCGATAATCAGAAAAAGACATTGTATATAAAAGCTTTCTGGGATAAACAATTAGCTAACAAAGTTATTAAAAATTTGTTTACCTGGGTTCCTGAAATTTTTATAGCTGACTCATGTGATATTTTCCCCATTCTCACATGAAATGAAAGTTTTTTGTGAATTTTTAGAAAATTTGATTGATATTATTTTCAAAAAATCTAATTTTGCAGCTGTTTTTACAATAATTGAGCAACACGTTATTAAAATTAACTTTGCCAACCCCCATTAAAGGATTTTCTATGCTTTTGAAGTTATACTTCTTTAGACGCGATTGAGAGTAAAATTTCATAATTCTGCGCGCAGGCGCACACAGACAGTATGGCGTTTAGTTGCTAAATCTTTCAAGTTATGGTAGGGGAGCCCAAGCGGGGATTTTTGCAGTTACTCGAGCGCGTCAGATTATTATAAGGGGAGAAACCTGGTACCCTGTAGATGTACCTCTACCATATATTGGCTCTTAACACAGGGGAGTTCGTTAAGGGGGGCCCGAAAAAAAAAATCTATCCTTAAAAAAACTCGAAATTGTCAGATTAAGATAAGGTAAGTTAAGTACATGCAAAGGAGTGTATATTTCAAAAATCTGACGATTTGAGCCAAGCGTAAGGAAATGGGTGAGTCCCAAAATTTCACAAGAAAAAAGCGAATATTTCGCAAAATGATTGACAGATCGAAAAACTAAAAAATATGTGCTCAATATTTTTTAAAAATATATCGAATGATACCAAACACGACTTCCCACGGAGAGGGGTGGGGGGTAAATTTAATATTTTAAATAGGAATCCCACGATATTTCGCGAAATGAACATCAGATCGAAAAACTGTAAAATACACTTATTCAATATTTTTGAAAAATCTATCGAATGGCACCAAACACGACCCCCCTACGGAGGTGGGGTGGGGGGTTACTTTAAAGTCTTAAATGGGAACCCTCATTTTTTATTGCAGATTTGGAGTCCTTACGTAAAAATAAGTAACTTTTATTCGAAACATTTTTTCGAATTATGGATAGATGGCGTTATAATCGGAAAAAACGATTGTTGGAAATGGAAAATTAAATTAAAAAATGGCAAGCGCCCACTAAAATGGAAAACTTTACTTAACTTTTTTTGGTTTTAGGACCTACTCTTCACAACCCAATAGGTCCCCAAAGCGCTCGAGTGACTGCACATTTAGTATACTTTGCTCCCCTACCATTATGTACAGTCCGTCTAATTTACTTACCGTTACACGTCATTATCTACGCCAGAGATCTAAGTTGACATAGTTGCCAAAGTATAAAAAAATCCTGAATCCATTTTAAATCAAATAGATCACATAATTATTGAAAACGTGGATTATACAACAAAACAAATTAATATCCAATGTAAATAAATAAAAACTTAAGAAATAGAGAACAAGAATTAAGTTATAATCATTTAAGATTTGCAGTGCAAGCGTTTTTGCACTGCATTTTTAATTATTAAAAAACGGCTTCGAACTCTTGGGAGAAGCCGATAGGTTTCTTTGTATATGTCTACAATAACAACTAAAAAAGTTGTCAGATACCTCGATTATTCCAAGTCGTGATAAAATTAGGTGAAATTTATATTTTTATAGTAGAGGATCTTTTTATAGTAAAGTAAATAATAAAAACAGTAAATATAATAGAACAGACACTTATAGTAAAGAATATAAACAAATATGAGGTGTCATCACCGCAACTGTCAAATAAATGTTACCAATTTATTCTAAAATGTCACCTTCATTCGATAACAGTTACAGTGTGTTTCGAACAAATGTGCTTCATAAAAACGCTTTATAATCCATCTATACAAATTAAATGAAACATATTATTGTGTATTTCTTTAGGTTAACATTAATAGAAATCTTCAAATATTATTTCTACGCGTATATAATAAAATATGTCTAGTTGCTGTAATTCCAGTGTACTCGGCAAGATGATTCTAAAAAAGAACACACCTACCGGCAAATAATTCGTGTTGGTATCCTGCGACGTCACAGGCTATGACGCGGATGACGTGCAACGGTCAGTAAATTAGACGAAGCATATAAATATATCAGTGCAAGAAAAGGCGTGAAAAGAATATATTAGTGTTTTTAGTAAATATATTTATTATAATTTTTGTGTCTTTGGATTTGTCTTCCTCAGGAGTAAGATGAGTATTATTAAAACATTTTATTGTATATTTATTATACTTCACCTTGTCTGTTTGTTACCGTGAATTGTCATTAGGTACGTCCGAACCGATACAGACACAGTCCTCGTAGCGTATTTGGTATAGCCTTCGGCTAGAGATCGAGAGGTCTTGAGTTCGAATCCGGAGCAATCCTATACTTTTTTTTAATTTTTTTGAAAGCGGTAAGCACAAAATTAGTTTGGTGTTTAAAAAAATTAAAACAAATTGTTTAAAGTATATTAATTAATTAATAGAAGTATAACTTCTATAAGAATTAATTAATAGAAGTATAACTTCTCACGTGCCTGCAAAGTACACACACACATTCTTTTTTTTTTAAAATCTAATTTTGCAGCTATTTTTGCAATAATTGAGCAACACGTTATCAAAATTAACTTTGCCAACCCTCATTAAAGCATTTTCTATGCTTTTTCAGTAAAATTGTGTCACTTTTCCATTCCATTCCATTCCATTCCATTCCATTCCATTCCATTCCATTCCATTCCATTACCGTTCTTCATCTTTAGTATTTACAATCAATGAACAATCTTACATTATTTCTAAATATATTGTTTATTAGTAAATAATTATGTTTAATACCATAATAATAATCGACTTGTATATAATAAGTCAACAGCACTTTGTAAAAAATTCCTTATATTCCTCCAGCACATTTTTCGTTAGGCGGCAAAATTCCAAGAAAAAAAAAATAGAAACGTTGCAGTAGACACTAATGAAAGAGAGTGAAGTTTCTTTGCAAGTCCTGCATTTCCGGTATCGCGTTTTCTGTTTTATTTTTTATCCTTTGTTTCAACCTTCAAAAGTTCCACGTCTGAGAAGGATGTAGATAGATGAGTTAAGGTTGATGACATGCACTGGGACTTTTTATTTTTGTTTTGTTTTTTGTGTTCTCTCTCTCTCGGGCCGTTAAACTCTCGTGATTCAAAAATGATGCTTAAAAACTAGAAAAGGAATCGCATTGTTTTATTTTAATAGTTAGAAAGGATACGATATTGTACACCAGGAGACTTTTATATAACTGTTGGGGACGAAAACGTATCTTTGGAAGGAATATTTTTGCTAAATTCTGGTTTTTTAATGTGCGTTAAATGAAATTGAATCTTCTGATATTCACTACTGTTCAAAAAAATCTGGTCACCTGCATTTTGTCTGTTTTTATAAATTCTGTAGGTGTTTAAATGGGGAGGAATTAAATGTAAATAATAGAAATCGTTTATTTAAAACAATAAAAAGTAATAATAGGTAAAATAAGTAACCTAAAAGAAAGTAATCACTAACGAAAAAAAATTATTGTTCGAAAAATTAAACAAAAGAACAAATAAAATTGTAAGTGCTCATAGTTGGTTGTTCTTGTTCTTTAGGGTTAGTATCGGGTAATACTGTTACGGGTTAAAAGTTGCTAAGCAACTAGAAACGATTTTTATAAATCAGATTGTCATAATTTTTGCTTTATTGTCACAAGTATTGGCCTAAATAATTATAAAAATCAAGCTTCTATATTGTCTTGAATATTAGCTGCTATCAAGCCATTTTCAAGTCCGAAATCATATAGGAAAATCAGGCATGAAGTAGGCTTTAGGTATAAAATTGCTACCTGTCTAGTAAGTGTCATCTCTTTGTCTTTACCTGTCTAGTGTCATATCTTGTTCACTTTTGATTTTCACTTTATGAGGACAAGAATTGTCTTATGAAATTTTCTAAGGATTTTAAATCGGAAGTCATCCAGAGAATTAATCAAGAAATATTCAACTTTCTGAAGTTTTATGGTATCTTGCTTGTCAAGGATTTATAATTTTCGGATATTTAGGTCTTCAAGACCTTTCTTTTTGGCCACACACTATCTTTAAGGTAAGCTTTGTTTTTTTTAGCACCTGATTCGTGGTCTAAAGAGAAACCTTTAGTAGTTTTAATTTATACCTTCTGCTCTTGTTTTTTTTAACACCTGATTCGTGGTCTAAAGAGAAACCTTTAGTAGTTTTAATTTATACCTTCTACTCTTCTTGCATGCTGATGTATATATTCATTTCAGGCCAATTTTTCTTTCTCCACTATTTATTGTATATTGTGGGTTTTTTTTGAGACACCTTTACCAGGGCCGACAAATACTTAGAGAAACTATTAAGTGCCCGTGGAAAAATAAAGTGGAAATAAAGTAAACTAGAGAGTTGTGTGTTTTTTCCCGTTACTACAAATGAAACATCGACAAAAATATAAGGTAGGATCAGACCAATTTTTATCCTAAAAGAAAACGTTGTTTTACCAGTCTAAGCTGCCATAGTTGACGGAAAAAGAGGAATTGGTAGGAAGAAATATTCATGGATCCGAAACCTTCGTCAATGCACTGGCTTATCAGCAGATCAACTATAACGTATACTGCGACCATCTTCATGTAATGCCATAACTTATTTTCGGAAGTCATACTAACACGATTTGAAAACTGATATAGTCAACGGGTCCTACAAGAATGAAAAACAGAGACAGGAAAAAAGAATGAACCATGAACTAAGAGACATAATGAAGGGAGAAGATATAGTTATATTTATTAAAGCGCATAGGTTGAGAAAGCTAGGACACATAGCGAGAAGGAAAAACCACTTACTAATTAAGAAGGTTACCAGATGGAAGCCATAAACTGAAATACATAGGGGAAAACTCCGTGAGAGATAGGAAGACCAGGTGATGAGAACATCAAAATCCTGATAGTGAGAAACTGGAGGGAACTATGCATATATCGAAATGGGTGGAAAAAAATTGTAACGAAAGCCTTAGACAATATTTAAGAGGAATGCGGAGTGATTCACCGTCATAAATGAATCAGAGAGCTCTAAGAGCGGCAAACATTCCATTCGGAATCGAAGGCCGTGAGGATGATGGTAGAATCGTGATCTGAATTTATCAGAATAAACGTGAAACTGATCGTAAAAAAATCTGTTGCTGGTAAACAAGAAAAAGTATTATTTTTGCCAAATGTCAATATTTTGTTTCTGTGGCAACGTAATTTATGTACAAAAATTAAAAGGACCGTTTTTATTGTTAGGAATAAACATTTTTTATTATTAATGTTTACTTCCTTCTCACTAAAGTTCATTTGATCCTTCTTACGTTATAGTCTGTGGCAAATAGACTTTGTCTGATGCCAAACACACACACACACTTCTCACTAAAACCAGTATAGCATTACCATACCAATACACAAAAGTTTCGTTTGATTTTTTCCTTTGATTTTATAATTTCATGGTCGAGGTATATATGCTTTGACAGCATCCACAAGTTTTTGTAATGTTTTAAAAAATACGTTGTCACTAAAAAATACAAAACATGCTTGTCTGTTCTTCAGCTTCACTAACTTCCAAAATCTCCTAATATCAACAAGTTTCAAAGGCGGCAGATGTCGACTCAAAATACTTTCCAACGATAAAAATCCACCTTGTTATTGCGTATAAAAAGAAATTTTCCCGACGAAATTCCCCAATTTTGTTCCGTTTTTATTCCGGGCCGCTTCTATAAATTGTTTTTGTCTCCCGCGAATTTTTACGGCCTGGTACCGAAAGTAAAAAGTTATAACCTGCTCACATACATAACACGATAAATAAATGCTCCCTTTGTGGTCGAACAAAGGGCATCCCTCACTACTTTTTGTACGACGGCATTTCAAGAACGACGCTACACCTTTCCACGAAAAAATAATCAACAACTTTTGCTGAGTAGGAAAGTAGCTTTACAATTTGTAGGTTGGAATGTTAATGGCTTAACAAGCTTAGTTTTTGGTTTTTTATTTGATAAAAATTAAACAATAGCTAAAAAATATTGGTTTACGTTATAAATTTGTAAAAATAATGCGCCTTAACCCTTAAGCTCCTAGCGTTACATATATGTAACGCAGAAACCGCTAAAATCTTAAGCCTTAAATTCGGGACGTGATTCTAATTTTAACTAGATGATGATGCAAGACTTTCAAGGTATACTTGTTTACTACTTTTCAGCAGTTGGTTCGAGGATCTGATCTAACCTGATTATTTAGTTGAGTGTTTTATGTGACAGTGTTTATTATTTATGGTAAAAATGGATCTCAAGTTTGAGTAAGTATATTTTTACTATTCTTTTGTTATTATATTTTGTTTAAAGTGTATTTTCTTATTGATAATATAAATTTTTAGAAATTTTATCCTGGTTTTGTAAAAAAATGCCTTTAATTTTTGGTGTTACATATAGGTAACGCTAGAAACACATGGGAGCAAAAATCGTAACTTTTGGAATTGTAAGATATTGTTTGTTCCAAAAAAGGGTTTTCTCTTCAAGAAGCGCTGGAGATGATTGCTGCCGTTGAAACTTTACACGTTGATGCTATATATAGGTACTGAAAACCCAGAATTGAATGTGTTTACAGACGAGGAGTTTGGTGATGAGGAATATAATGATTTTAACAGGCTGTCCGAGAGAATTCTAAGAGCACCTGTTGAACTTATTTTACAAAATAGTGAAAGAGATTTCGAAATATATGATGATATTGACGAGATTCAGCCTTCCAGATCATCAGCAAAAGCTAAAAAATTAGTGAAAGGAAAGTGGAAGTTGATCTTATGGACCAGAATGTAGCTAGATACCAAGTAGGAATTTGCTCTTAAAAAATGATGGTGGTGTCTATTTACATTGATGCTGCACGTATTGGTCTATTTACATTGATGCTGGACATAACTGGACATAATAGATCCTATGATCCTATGCCACAACTAGAATTTCGAAGGTATCTAGTAACATCGTATCTTACGAAATATGGTTCCAAACCAAAAGATGCAGGCAGATCATCTTCGTCCAAAGTAGTCGTAGATATAAGATATGATAAGATTGATCATCTCTTGACCTATATTCCTGATAAGAAAAGGAGACGTTTTGCAGATGAATGCTGTAGTTCATATGTGCGTACCATGGGTTGCAAGTGTAATGTGGGAGTGTGCATCAAGTGCAACATAGATTTTCATCTACAATAAGTTGATTATAATTTTTCATTTATCTAGTTGTGTATTTGTTTGTTATTTTGAAATTTATATCAGAAATATTTTAAATATGTTTGCTCCTATATCTTCCTAGCGTTACATATATGTAACGGAAATTTTCTAAAAAATCAAAAATAATTAAGAAAAAAATGTATGTATTTTGTTTTAAAACCTTCTCCTGAATATATCAAAATAAAAAAAAATATAAAATTTTCTAAATAAATTAATTCAGGATCTTAAGGGTTAAAGCCGATAACCATGGATTACTTTCCAGAAACATGTGATTGCTCTACTGTAACATTACACCAGTACACTTTGGACTACGTTCGTCTGCCAACTGAATTGGCATATAAAACTACAAAAAATGATTTAAAATCTAGTTTAGTACAACAGATGGGTATATCAGAAAGAAAAATTGGTACCCGAGCTTCTTTATTTAATCTTGTTACAGCGACTAATGTAGAATATGAACAAAGAGATTCAACTAGCAAAATTTTGAAACGACCCAAAACTAAAAAGAAAGTCAGCTTCTTTGGCAGAGTGGCTCTGATAACAGACAGCAATTGCAAATCGTGATCAAGGGCGATTGGTCTGTATCTTTTTGCCTGGTTTGCAAATTGCCATGACTTTGATTTCTTTAAGAAGAAACTTACGAAAGTAGACGGTTAAGTATTCGAACAAGTCATAAAATCAGATTTCTAGTGAAGCTAAGAATATTCATAAAGGAATCTTTGATACAGCAGACGTGACAAAATGTAAACTTTAACCCTTTCAGCTCCAGTGACGCGAACATCATCGTCATCATCTTTGGCTTTTCAACTTTTCGTAAGTCTTTGCCGCGTTTACTATTGTTTTCCATTGGTCCCGATCGTGTGCTACTATTTCCCATGGTCTCATCTCTATCTTCACCAGTTCTTCTCGGACTGCATCTTTCCATCTTTTTCTAGGTCGTCCTGCCCATCTTCTACCATCTGGTCTTTCCCAAAACACATTGTTAATCAGTTTATCGTCACCACTCCGTACCACGTGGCCTGCCCATAGCAGTCCATTAGTATATTAGCTTGTATGTATCTTACGATGTTTCCCTGTCCGAAGAGAGTCTCTAATTCATTTTTGTATCTGCTCCTCCATTCATTGTCACATTGTCCCTGCAGGTACCATATAACTCGCAGTAGAAGCGTACGCGCGTCCAAATATGATTACAGATTAGTGTTCATAGCACCTAAGTATACAAACGAAAATATTTCTGACGGCACAGAAGCTGAGATTTAAAATATTAAAAACGAGTTGAAAGGGTTAGAGGGACTTTACATTTGAAAAATAATTTTGTTTGTTATTTTCAAAACAATCAATACGAGCACACTTTAGTATTACTCTATTATAACCATCTCAAAATTCCCATTGTTAGCCGGTATCGCTACTCTTTAAAATTTACATATTTCCTTTTGAGTCGCAACCCTTCCTTAAAGCCCACTTCAGACGATCTATTTGAACTATTTCATGTTTAAGCAGACTCATTGCTTCCAAATTACTTTTTTTTCAAAGTAATTACTGCGAAGATAAAACCGACTTACAGCAAAAAGAGCTGCATAATTACGATAAGTCTGTACTTTGAAAAGTTGAAAGTTGAAATACGGGGTCTTGGTGTGGTCTATGGTATAGCTATTCGATAAGAAGTTGGAAAAACGGTTTAGAAGTTCTCTAAAACTGTAAAGTTTAGTTTATGGCATATTTGTTTTGATTCCTTGAAAAATAATACTCATAAAATATATTTATAGAAGAAAAAGTTTCCACTAATTTAAAAATTGGAAAAAGCACCACTTACATTAATATCCAAATTTTAACATATATAATTTTTAAAGCTAGTTGTTTTTTTAATTACCACTTATTTGGTATAAGAGACACCATCTGTTTGTCATATCCAAAACTTTATAATGTTTATTAACTGAATAAACTGACGACCAAAGAGCTGTTTGCCTGAAGTTGGCCATTCACAATTTTATCTATATATTTTTTTTATTTATTAATTTTCATAGATTCTAATAAAGATAGATTACGGTATTTTTATTTTGAACATGGAGAATTTGACATTGGTTACTAAAAGATTGATTATGATTTAGACGATGAAGTGGGTACGTAGAATCTGTTTTTTATCATTGAACGTTCTTTTTTGTTCTGCTATACGTTTGCTAATGGTTCTACTAGTTTGACTGATATGAGATATGAGTAAGTTTTTTGGGCACATGTAAGCACCACATGTAAATTTGTATACACCACAGTTTAAGGATTTTTTCTTTTGGATCTTGTTGTTCTTAATATATTTGCTTAAGTTGTTGATTGTTCTGAAAGCTGGTGTTTTACTTTTTATGAGTTTGGCTATTTTTGTTGATATATTGCTGTATACTGTATATGTAATCGTGCAGAAGGTTCTGAGTTTTTGCTCTGGTCGTGGAAAGACTAATTTCAATGGGTTCACTTATGCAGTTTTTGGCAATGCTCTAAGCACATTACTATCAGATATTTTATGGTTCATCTTGAAACAACGATTTCGAAACACCACTCATTTAAACAATTTTTATATTGGTGTAGATAAGTGGTCGATGTACAGATACACTTTACAGGAACTAACAGGAAACTTCAACAAATAGTATGTTACATTAATTCACTCCATAATTACATTGAATTTACAATAGAAACAAAACAGACCCAATTAATAAATTTTCTAGATTTAAAAGTTATTATCGAATTTGAAAACAAACGTGAGTTCCAAATATATAAAAGAAAGGAATAACACCAGCTTTCAGCACACACATCTCAAACAAATAATAAGAACAAGAGTTAAAAGAGAAAGCACTTTCAGAGTGGTGTATACAAACTTATGTACATATGGCGACTGCCCAAAAACTTACATCAGTCAAATTGGTAGAAACTTTAACAAACGTATAGCAGAACAGAATGCATCCAATACAAGAAAAACAGATGTTACATACGCCCTTCACCTTCTAGATCATAATCATTCTTTTAATGACTAGTTTCAAATTCTTTATATTCAACATATAGGCTTTAAGCTATCTTTGTTAGAACCTATGTAGATTGAGATTAATAACTTAAAATATAAAGATATAAAATTTTTAATGACCAACTTGATACAAACAGTTTTCTCCTCCTCAACTTAGTCGTTTAAAGACTAGACACTTAGTCGTTTAAAGACACATAGTAAAAATACCACACTTGAGAAAGGTACTCTACCCAAAAAGCTGTAAAATGTACTTCCATCAAGTAAGGGTCGAATCTATCACTTAGTATATCTTCTCTTTTGTGATAACCCCGAGTAGTATGTTAGCCATTTGTCTAATTGTATTACTTCTATCTTTAGCCGTGTGAAGATAATATAATTTTATCGTCTAGAGTACGCCAATGAATTAAGTAAAACGTGTTTTTGTACCGTCTCGGACGATATAAAAGTCGGAACGAAAAGCCTAGTGGATTATTATTTTTGAAGCGTTGATCGAAGAATAATAAACAACAGCGAGGTATAAGAGGTGAGTTTATGTAGGTAGTATTTCCCGACCATTTTCCGCTGTCGTTTTGGCGAGCTGAGCGAATCCGACAGTTTTCCTCTTACCTATCCTTTTACCTATCCTTATACGAGCGGTGATCGTTTATCCCTAATATGTCTTTTATTCTGGCGAGCTGAGCGAGATTCCTTTTCTTCCCTTTCCTTAGACATTCATGTCGTATTAATAAAAGCAATTCCTATTTCACGCGATCGTCAAAATCATTCATTCATGTACAAAATATCGTCACGCATCGGCCCGAACAGAAAACTCGATGCGTAGATTATAAATATATTTTATTAACGAAATTAACGAGTAATTAAGGCTAATTATCTTATCTTTTGTATGTTTTGATTCCAAATAAAAATGTCTTAAAAAGCGAACTCTTTTCTTCGACTGATTTAGTTACCTGGAGCAACAACGCAACGACCTTGTTACAGCCTGTTGGGTATTCTGTCTGAAAAAACAGAGTCTTTCCTCAAAGCATTCCATGCCTCTCTTGCTTTTGAGGTCCCCGTTAAGGTACCTATAGCTTTAATTTTTGTCAAAATGGGTTTTTTCTGACGAAATGAGAAGTGCCAGACCCGTAAATTAGAAGACCTCTCGCGTGGAGCCACTTTGTGATCACATCCTTAATCAATAATCTGTCTTTCATTTGAAGGGTCAGGGAAAAAACGGTTTTAATCCATTTTTCAAAATTTTTCAGAAGACGAAAAACAAACTTTCTTTTTCTTCTTCCTCTTTATAAGCAATTATGCTTGTTAATTGGCGGATTGATACCTCTTTGGAAGCCATGCGATGCCACATTGTTTGATTTGCTTGTCTAGATAATTGCTAAGAAGAAATGCGTTCAATGTGCGTCCCCGTTTAGGATTTTGTCCTCTTCAGGGTTTGTAGTGAATGTATTGTGTGGTAGTAAAAGCAAACAGTCCGAAAAACACACTGGGGCAAGTGTCGTGTCCTGGTGTTTTTCCTTGGTTATGCCGGACGGTGGTGTCCAGAAGGCCAAAAGTCAACAGAGAAGAAAGTTTTGATGGATTGTTGTTGGTTCCATAGACATTTACGTGTACTGTCCGTGCTTTGCTCTCGACCAGTCTCCCTAGAAACCATTGTACAACGACTGGCGAACCTGCGTCCCTCGTGGGCGGTCAGGAGGTGGCTTTTGAGCGAAGCGTGGACAGTGAGCGTTCGAGTGGAGAAAATAGTTGCGGCTATTTTCTTGGGACGAACAGGTATAATTGTGCAATGAAGTTGGGAAACCGCAAAAAACCAACTTCTCCCTGTTCGGGGTAGGGAAGAGGATATGTTATAGGTGGGTACGGAAGGCTAACGGAGTAGCCTCGAGGATGTTTTCGTACTCTGCCGGGAGTTCGTCAATGCATGTTTGCATTAGAGCAGACGGTAAATGAATCTTTTTGTGTTTGGGCGTTCGGCAGAGTACGTGGCCGGAAGATGAACAGGAACATTTGAGAGATTCTTGTGTGTCGGAGGGGGGCCGTTGATTACTTTGATTGTGAAGTTCCTGTTCAGAGAGTTTATTCTCTCGGTGATTTTGGGGATGTTTGAGATGTTATGGATTTCGTTTGAGGGGTATCGCCAGTGCTCATAGTTGCATCTACGCAAGATTCTACGTTCTGCCCCCAGCAACCTCTCTTGTTTTGCTCTAGCGCAAAGAGAGTAGAGGCATGATTTGTACTCCATGACGGGTCGAATAAAGGTCTTGTAAGTGTGAATGAGAGTCTTCTTGTGTGTCTTTGGAAGGTTGTCGCTCCATCTTTTGCGCGGTCGGCCGATACTTCTTCTGCCGATTGGTGATTTATCTCGTGATATTTTGACCACACGTGTCTCCCCCATTCTGGTTATGTGGTTATTCAATCCTTTTTTTTTCTATCTAGTGTCCATTCGTTTATACACTATACGTTACATTGTTTTCTAATGTCTTCACTCCTCTTTCGATCTCTCAGCGTATTTCCTGTAATTCTTCTCAGTATTCTCATCTCTGCCGTTTACAGTAGTCTTTGTATTGTGGCTGTATCGGGTGTTGTTTCTAATGCATATGTCATTATTGGTCTTACACTGGCTTTATAAATTCTTGACTTCATCTCAATGTAAATATGTGGATTTTACTATATAGTGTTATTAAGGAATCCTTCCGGTCTATTTGCTTTTTGTACTTGATTTCTCACTTCTTTGTCCAGGTCTCCGTAACTTGACAATGTAATTCCAAGGTATTTTACTTCCATTACTTGTTCAATACTGCTACCATCCATTTCTATTTTACGTCTGATTGGTTCTTTACTGATTACTATTGTTTTAGTTTTCTGAGATGAAATTGTCATATTTAATTCTTTTGCTCTTATGTTAAATCTGTGGACTAATCTTTGCAGACTATCTTCATCTTGGGATATCAATATTGCGTCGTCTGCGTAGCAGAGTATTTTTACTTCTTTGTTTCCCATTCTATATCCTCTTCCTTTGTTGAAGTTTTTGATGATTTCATCCATGATTCAATTGAATAGCATAGGACTCAAGAAGTCTCCCTGTCTTATTCTGCTGCCTATATCTCTAGGTTCTGTAAGTTATCCATCTATTCTGACTTCCATTTTGTTGTTTTGGTAGATGTTTTCAATAGTATTTATGATATCTAGAGGGACTTCTCTATTATACAGAAGATGGATTACATATTTGACTCTTACTCTGTCAAATGCTTTCTTCAAGTCAATCAGTCATAGAAATGCTGGTCTATCATACTCTAGTGATTTTTTAGTAATTTGCTATATGACGAATATTGCATCTGTACACGATCTTCCGGTACGAAAACCCTGTTGTTCATCTGCTAAACTTTAATTTAAAAGTTAAAAACAAAGTTATCCTTTAAATATATTCTCATCGTTTTTTTCATCTGCGCGCTCTGATATATATCATTCTTCCCGCATTTGTCATATCTTTCATCTTCTATTACATCGAACTGAGAGCATTTTTATTAGTGGTGTTCTTCGTAGTCGAAAGAGAACTATAATAATAGCGTCAAAAACTGAATTTCGATTTTTTTGGAATAAAAGCGTTTTTCCCCCTGACCCTGCATTTGTTTTTTCTGCTCTTTATTTCTACTTGACATTATTAATGAGTATTTTGTTGTTTATGAACTACGAAGCAGGACCGTGTATAGAGTGGCTAAAGTTGTCCGTGGTTAATTTTAGTTTGAGAGAATTCTAGGAAGAAGAATCGGCTTGGAAATGGAAATGGAAAGCAGCTAGCGGAAGTTATTTCTCGACAAAACGCCTCCAGACATTTGATTGATTTATTGCTATTTTACGCAGTCCGGCGATGCCTTTTATTGCTGCTGCTTGCTGCCTTCTTGTTAGATGTTTTTTATTGTTTTTTCTTCCTTTCACAATTACGACACGCTAGAACGAATACGAGAAAATTAGGGGATAATGTTGATTTAGATGTAATAAGGCCACTTCAAATTCAATAAGGTTTTGTTAATGTCATTTTCTTTCCATCTCTTATTCTTTCATTAATCGCGGATATTTGCTGCTGGTTTTAGATAACAGAAAATATATTTTTTTCAATATACTGATGTTTTTTGCCAGCGCATGTATTCCAAAAACAATCGCTGAGATTATATAATAGCATAGCCAGAAAGAAGAAAATAAGAAACACGAAAGGAATACGACATTGGAATCAACAGGTAAAAATATTGTAAATGTATGTATGACGTATTCGTACTATTCGGTGTGAGCGTTAACTATGATTATAGATCACGTGGTACACTCTGACGTCGCGGGGGACAATCTTATGTGTATGCTTTATGTGTGACTTAAAAAACTAGAAATTATTTAAAATTTTATCCCCCTTAAAATTTAATTGTGAAAACTATGAACGATGATGTCTGTGTAAAGATGTAGTAGACAATCTAAAAGATACACGAAAACACTTTGTACATGGATTTCATCAGCGATAGTATATATAGCTATTTTCATGCACGTCCAATGTAACAAAATGTTGTGATTTATCTGCACCAACAGCTTCGATCATTAAAGCGTTTTACATAATTGTTCCAATTAAAACGAGTATAACTGAACGCAGTTTCTTCTTAATGGCATTAAACCCAGACCCAACCTTCCCTCCCTTACTCTTGGCTAAATTGAACAAGATTTTTAAGTGGCTGTCAATTTAAATTGCTTACAAGTAAATTAATTTACATCAAAGAGCCGTCTACTTAATGCCAAAGGAGGCCTTGATTACATTTTTCAAAAACCAGATCGGCCGGAAAATTTCTGAGCTGCTGGACGTACTTTTCGATGACAGAATTAAATGTACAGTATAAATTTAATTTTAATATTCAAATAACGAATTTATCGAAGTAAATACAAATAAAAATAACTTTGAACAGACGGAAAAATTTGAATATCTCTCTCGAGCTACAATAACTAATTAACTAACCTAGAATATCAAATAATAGAAAGAAACTAGGCATCATCACTAAGAAATATAAATTTTCTTGGTGATGGATCTCTACGTAGAAAATTAATAAATGGTAAAAAAGAAATAACGAAATTAAAAAATAAAGATGGAAATATCAACACCAACAGAGACAGATTACTAAGGGAGTAGAAGATTTCTATACAGAATTATATAGAAGTTAACAAAACCATGATGAGCAACTAACAGATAAGTTAGAAAATTCAGGAATAAGATTTTAGTCAACCAAGGGTTGGAATTGATGCCTGATACACAAACAGACTTAATAAGGAATTCACTAAAGAAAATGAAAAGAAATAAAGCTCCGGGAGAAGATAATATCGTTAAAGATTGGAAGAGACAGACTTTTAGAGAATACAAAGGAACTGTTCAACTTAGTACCCTTTCAGACTAAGGCTCTGGTGTCTGACACCGGTGTCCACCACCGCACTGGCAGCAAAGCATTGTTTTAAATGAACGACTACAGACGAGTAACTTTCGAGTATCTGGCTATTTTAGTGGCTCAACAATGTTTTTTTGCAATTGAACACCGATAGCGGACACCGGTGTCAGACACCAGTGTCTTAGTATGAAAGGGTACTTAGTCTACACGAAAGTGGAACACCTACAGGATGGTACAGTGATGGAACACCTACCACAGGGGTCACCAATTAGTTTTCCTGAGGGTCCGTTTCGAAAACCTATGACACTTCCGGGGTCCGGATTTATGCTGCCTGTGTCTGACTGTTCTGATACGGTTTCTTTGTGGATTCTTGTTAAAAAATATCCTTTATAAACAAATCACAAGGGTGCCGGGCGAAATTTTTGGGCAGAAATTGTTTAATATTTTTTTTAACAAATTCAAAACGTCACCTTTTTTGCCGCAAAAATATGTTTTTAGCATTTTTGGGTCATCGTAAATAAAAAAGATCTGTCATTATATTAAAGCTTAAGAGTTTTCAAGCATCGCAAATGCATATTTTTGCATTTTTCAGATTTTAAATCGCTTGTAACTCGAAAACTGCCAACTTTTCAGAAATATGACAAGAGACCTTTATTGTTTATAATTACCCAAGAAAACTAAAAATACATTTTTCGAGGCAAAAAAGTAATTTTAAATTTGTTTAAAAAATTGTTTCACCCAGCACCCTTCTGATTTATTTAAAGGGGACATTTTTGAACAGGAATCCGCAAAGAAATCGAGTGAGAAACATTTTTCATACGAAAGTGGCCTCACACATGGACTAATATGAAAAGGAAAAGTAATATCTGATTGTTTTTTGTTATTGTAAGTTTTCCTGGTACAGTAAATAAAATATAGATTCATTGGGTATTGTTTTGATGTTATTATCAGTATATTTTGAAACCAGCAGTATTGTAAATTGTTACTGAGAATATTTTAAAAATTAGGAATTTATATTTTGAATGCTAATAAAGTTTTTAGACATCTTCAATTTTGTAGAAAGGAAACTGAGGAATTTAAAGTAAATAATCATAGTACAAAATGCTAATTGACATGTTATCTTTTCTACATTAGTTTCAATGCAAGGTTTTTGTTGCAAACTTATTAAATCTGAAAATTATTTTAATTAAATGCACATCTGAAAAGTACTCCTACTTAACATATAGAGATAGTCCTGTCGCCAGGGGGGGTACAACGGCCTCCTGTATTCAGATGGACTTACCCAAGTTTTTTTTATGTATTTTGACCTGTAGAACACGAATTTTTTGGGTAACAGTTGATCCGGATGTCGATAAGATTGTTATAAACCAAGAAGTTGAGGAATCACATAACAGCGATTTCTCGCAAAACAAAACATTTTTTTGTATTTCTTGGGCCATTCTAACCAAAAAATGTTCCTACAAATTTTTTCGTAGGATGCATAGTTTTCGAGATAAACGCGGTTGAACTTTCAAAAAATCGAAAAATTGGAATTTTTGAACCCGAAAAACTTTTGATTAAAAAATAAAATAGCAATTCTGCTTACCGCATTTGAAAGTCCAAGTCAAATTATATCGGTTTTAATTATTTGTATTGCTAAAAATGTATTATTTTATTGTTAAAACAAAGCTATAAACACCTAGTGCTTGAGTGATGTTTCAATGATTTCTCATTTAAAATCGAACGAGTACGTAGAGGAGGTAAAAGTGCAAGCGGGGCTATTTCTAAGTAGCATGCATTAAAACGCATGTATTAGGCACGGGAAACAGTATGTGTTTATAGCTTTTTTAACAATCAAAAAATAAATTTTTAGCAATGCAAATATTCAAAACAGATATAATTTGACTTAAACTTTTAAAGGCGGTAAGCAGAATTGCTATTTTATTTTTTATTCAAACGTTATTCGGGTTCAAAAATTGCAATTTTTCGATTTTTTGAAAGTTCAACCGCGTTTATCTCGAAAACTATGCATCCTACGAAAAAACTTGTAGGAACATTTTTTGGTTAGAATGACCCAAAAAATACAAAAAAATGTTTTGTTTTGCGAGAAATCGCTGTTATGTAATTCCTCAACTTCTTTGTTTATAACAATCTTATCGACATCCGGATCAACTGTTACCCAAAAAATTCGTGTTCTACGGGTCAAAATACATAAAAAGACTTGGGTAAGTCCATCTAAATTAAGAAGGCCGTTGTACCCCCCCTGGCGACAGGACTAAGAGAAAATGAATATAAAAAAATGCACATGACAATTTTATATTACAGCTTACATAATTTCAAAATTAATGATTAGTAAGTACAACAATAAGGGGAAAACCTCTTTACAAAATTAAATTACCAGAGAGAAAAATCACATTGTTTTATGTACAACCTGTCTGAAGTTTGGAGTGAGTTTATTGCAACTGAGTCTCATAACGGAGTTAAGATATTCATCTGTTAAGTGAGATCTCTACCGATTTTTAATAAATTTCATTCTTGATAAAGCGGCTTCGCAGACAATTTCATGTCCAAACATTTTCAAAATTGCCAAAACTAGGTATATTCTGAATTTATTGACGGTCCGTACAAAACTAGCTCACGGTCCGGATGCGGACCGCGGTCCGCTAATTGGTGACCCCTGACCTACAAGATGGTACCAACGCGTAAGTCGTATGGATTATCGGTACTCCATACTGACCTGAACCAGTAAGAGTGATAACTAAATAACACAAGGTGGGAAAGTGGTCCAGGAGACGGCCTAAAAATACCATACGAGGAGAAAGTAGAGTAAGATCTGAGACAACATGAAACTAGAAACTGCCGAACGAAAGCTATACTAAAATCACGATGAAGATGCACTAGAAATAAACAAACCAAGACACGTTGAATGTTACGAGGAGCAATCCCGAATCATGTTTTATAATGTATAAACATTATTAATCATGCTTTGGGATTTACAATATATAGGGTGAGGCAGATAACTGGCCTATTAGAAATATCTCGAGAACTAAAGGCAACAGAATCATGAAAATTGGAATAAAGGGGTTTTGAAGGATGATCTATTAAATGAAAATATTTTCATCTCTTTGCAACTTCCGGTTATACCGGAAGTTGCTTATAACTTCGTTTTTTTAAATGGGACACCCTGTATATTTTTACATTTTTGGATTCTATTCGATGTCTTCTTTCTTAGAATATAAGGTTTTGTAATATTATACAGGGTATTTTAAAAGATAATTACGTTTTTTTTATTAATTTCGTAGCAACATTCACACCCTGTAGAATTGTAGTAGTTTGACATCTAAAACTCTACTTACGTTCAAATGATTTTTAATATACTCTACTATTGTTAAGAATCATTAGTATAGCTAAATTTTTAATTTTAGTATACAGGGTTGGTCGAAACTCGGAATGAGTATTTTCTGAGTTTTCTTAAATGGAACACCCTGTATTTTAGTATTGTAATGAAATGATATTTTATGGTAGTTTTTTATTTCTTAAGCATTCCCTATACCTAAATGCTTTAATTTGTGCTTAATTGTTAATCGCACCAACAATCTTAACTAAGAAGGTATTTCGATAGCTAAACCATTATTGGTAATTTTAAGGACCAGTCTGGATTAATATGTATTTATTTCGGAAAAATTATTTGGGATTGAGTATTTCCACGGCCAACCTAATAAAATTTTACGTATTTTTTGGTGCAATTAATGTTTAGCTTGAATCACCAATAACTCACAAATTAAAGCAGTTAGGTATAGGGAATGCTTAAGAAATAAAAAAGTACTATAAAATATCATTTCACTACAATACAAAAATACAGGGTGTTCCATTTAAGAAAACTCAGAAAATACTCATTCCGAGTTTCGACCAACCCTGTACACTAAAATTAAAAATTTAGCTATACTAATGATTCTTAACAATAGTAGAGTATATTAAAAATCATTTGAACGTAAGTAGAGTTTTAGATGTCAAACTACTACAATTCTACAGGGTGTGAATGTTGCTACGAAATTAATAAAAAAACGTAATTATCTTTTAAAATACCCTGTATAATATTACAAAACCTTATATTTTAAGAAAGAAGACATCGAAGAGAATCCAAAAATGTAAAAATATACAAGGTGTCCCATTTAAAAAAACGAAGTTATAAGCAACCTCCGGTATAACCGGAAGTTGCAAAGAGATAAAAATATTTTCATTTAATAGATCATCCTTCAAAACCCCCTTATTCCAATTTTCATGATTCTGTTGCCTTTAGTTCTCGAGATATTTCTAATAGGCCAGTTATCTGCCTCACCCTATATATAACCTCACCCTATATATAGGGTGAGGCAGATAACTGGCCTATTAGAAATATTTAGAGAACTAAAGGCAACAGAATCATGAAAATTTGAATGAAGGGGTTTTGAAGGGTGATCTATTTAATGAAAATATTTTCATCAATTTTCCACTTCCGGTTATACCGGAAGTTGCTTAAAACTTCGTTTTTTTCAATGGAACACCCTGTATATTTTTACATTTTTAGATTCTACTCGATGTCTTCTTTCTTAAAATATGCGGTTTTGTAATGTTATACAGGGTAGGTTAAAAGCTAATTATGTTTTTTATTAATTTCGTAGCAATTTTCACACCCTGTAGAATTGTAGTAGTTGGATATCAAAAACTCTATTTATGTTAAAATGATTTTTAATATAGTCTACTATTATTAAAAATTATTAGTATAGCTAAATGTTAAATTTTAGTATACAGGGTTGGTCGAAACTCGGAATGAGGATTTTCTGAATTTTCTTAAATGGAACACCCTGTATTTTAGTATTGCAATGAAAAGACATTTTATGGTACTTTTTTATTTCTTAAGAATTCCCTATACCTAAATGCTTTAGTTTGTGCTTAATTGTTAATCGCGCCAAGAATGTTAACTAACTAGGGATTTTGATAGCTCAACCATTATTGGCAATTTTAAAGATCAGTCTAGATTAATATGTATTTATTTTCGAAAAATTATTTGTGATTGAATATTTTCACGGCCAACCTAATAAAATTTCACGTATTTTTTGTTGAAATTAATGTTTGGCTTAAAACACCAATAACTCACAAATTAAAGCAGTTAGGTATAGGGAATGTTTAAGAAATAAAAAAGTAGCATAAAATATCATTTCACTACAACAATAAAATATAGGGTGTTCCATTTAAGAAAACTCAGAAAATACTCTTTCCGAGTTTCGACCAACCCTGTATAGTACAATTCAACATTTAGCTATACTAACAATTTTTAACAATAGTAGACTATATTGAAAATCATTTGAACATAAATAGAGTTTTTAATGTGAAACTACTACAATTCTACAGGGTGTGAATATTGCTAGGAAATTAAGTTAAAAAACTTAATTATCTTTCAAACTGCCCTGTATAACATTACAAAACCTCATATTTTAAGAAAGTAGACATCCACGAGAATCCAAAAATGTAAAAATATACAGGATGTTCCATTTAAAAAAACGAAGTTATAAACCCCTTCCGGTATAACCGGAAGTAGCAAATCGATGAAAATATTTTCATTAAAGAGATCACTCTTCAAAACCCCTTCATACCAATTTTCATGATTCTGTTTCCTTTAGTTCTGGAGATATTTCTAATAGGACTTTTATCTGCCTCACCCTGTATACATTGTAAATCATGATTTGGGAGTGCCCCTTCTCACATTCAACGTGTCTTGGTTTGTTTATTTCTAGTGTATTTTTATTGTGATTTTAGTATACATATAGAAATGATTGAAGATGATAAAGACGTATAGTGACACGCTTCATTTATTATTTTTTTTTCAAAACGAAAGAATACGTCTCATGTTAAATTCATATGTGTTTTCGTTCCTAAAATAGAAAACCAGATTGTCTAAAATTAATAGCTTTTTCAGGGAAACACAAATTGCCAGATTGGCCACGCTCTTTATGTCAACTTCTTAAAAACTATAGAAAGGTTCTCAGCTTTTAAAACGCCAGATTTAGTAAGTTATCGCCTTTTCTGGCCACATGGTAGAACCGCATACATGATGACATAATAGTGTTGTAGTATCGGTCAGTATCGACACAGCGGGCACGCAGCGCAGTCACACCCTCGCTAAAATAACAAACCCTTACGAGATATAAACGAAGCACGCTTGTTTACCCAAAATAAATAAATATATTACTAGTAAAATTTAATGAAAAATGTTTGTCCTAGTAAAAGTTATATTAGTTTAAAAAGCCCTTAAAGGGCTACAAACATAGAAACAAAACGTTTTTGCTCTGTAACAAGAGCATCATCAGTGTTACAAGCACATGGTGAGCCACCCAAAAATACAAAGGTTGAAACCTTTTAAAAATAGACTAAAAGTCATAAATAAATATAAACATCCTAAAATGCAAAGGATGGTTAAAATTCCTATGGATGTGGCTTTAGGGCAACATATGACTCTCACAGGTGGGAAGTGGGTTAATTAATTAGGTTATTATGTTATAAGAGGTGACAGGCAACTAAAAGTTGGGCAACTAAGGGCTGATTGATAATAATGATGATGATGATGAAGACTACATCAAGAATAATTTCCCGAGATTTTTTTCGGTGAATCATGTAATTTTGAAAAAAGGGGATGATGCTATTAATGTACTAAATTTTCTATCTCCTTTCAACATGGAAAAAATTATGATAAATTATCTTATTTTTTTCTCCTATTGAAATTTTTTAACGGCTTATTAGCAACAGATTCTTATAAATTACCAAAAATTTGAAATAACAAGCTTCGTGATGTATTTCAGTGAAAATTAGATCGTTATATTATCAAAATAACCAAAAAAATCAACCATGATCCTTTCAGTCACGTAATAACTCAATCTATTTCCGGTGTCATCAATTTCCGGCCCCAGCCGTTCCGATGGGCAAGCGACCAACGCCAACGCGATATTTAATCTAATGTCTCTCTTCTGCGCTGACGTGGAAAAATTGTCTTCTGTTCCTCTGGTCGGATGGAAAAATGTAAATTTTTAGTTCCCATTTCATACATGTCTGCCCCACGCTAAAGTTATTAGGAAATCATAGAAAGACAGCTCTATCGAACGAATAGTTATTTGAAAAATGTTATAATATAGATATTCGAGAGAGAACCTATATGTTTGACATTCAATTTTTGAACTTCGTTTTATAGGAAATTTATCAGAATTGCATTTTAGAAGATGACTTCGAAAACTACACAGAGACTTTGATTGAACATATTATTTAGTATATATACGGGGTGTAACAAAAAGGAGAGTCATAAATTAAATGACATATTCTGGGTCCAAAAATAGTTCGATTGAATCTAACTTCTTCTTCTCTAGGTGCCCTCTCCGATTCTAAGGTTGCAATCATCAGAATGATTTTTACTTTTGAGACCGCGGCTAGAAGAAACTAGAAGCATTCGAAATGTGGGTGTACCGACGCATTCACCGTATAACCTTGGCCGAATATGTCCCCAACATAAAGGCAATCCACAGTATCGGAAAAGAGAAAGAAATCGTGCGAAAAATTAAAGAAAAAAGACTTAAATATCTAAACCACATATTGAGATACGATAAGTACTATCATCGTGTTCATAGTACTACGTCTACTGCCATTGATTGTCCAGGGGAAAATAGACAGTAAGCGAGGGCCAGGCAGGAGAAGATACTCGTGGCTCCAAAATCTGCGGACGTGGTTCGGTCTCACATCAGTCAACTATTCAGAAGAGCCGTAAACAAGATTAGAATTGCTATGTTAATAGCCAACGTTCGCAACGAACGGGGCACTTGAAGAAGAAGACGGTGGATTTTACAAATGTTCAAAATATCTCGATAAAATTGATTTATCAAAAAAGTACTGAGAGGCAAAAATCCTTTAAAAATATTGTGTATACGAGTAACTAATGGTACCACAATAATAATTTAATTGGAACATACACAAAAATTTCACTATCATTTGTCAGATTTTCCTGCCATAACAACGCCACATGTCCATTTTTAATAAAAAAATCTCTAATAGTTCTCGATATATTTGAAAAATTTGATTTTCATTTTTAAATTTAAAGGACTGTAACTTTTTTTATATGCACATTTGTACTAAACTGGTCAGCAAACTTTTTATCTAAAGAGCCAACTATGAACATTATATAACAATTTAAATAAATTTGGAGCCAACAATTTTGCAGCACTTTTATTACACTAATTAAAACTAAAGGATATAGTCAGTTAAGATAGTGAAAAATGCTCCCAGCGATATTCCAAAATAAAAATACCACATGTTCTACATCAAAAAGTATTTATGATAGTCCAGGATTACTAGGGCTATCTTCTCCCGGTAAGGGTGGTTAACCCTTATCCGAGGGGTGGAATGATTAATAGTCGTTTCACTGTTGAAGTTGTTTTATTATACTCGCATGAGTACAAGCTGGTAGCAACCTACGTAACGTCGTCTCGCGGAGTGTAGATGACACTATCTTTTAATGTGAACAATCTTACATCTAATAAAATAGAATGACGAATGTGGAATGTGTTATGAGGATTCCCTTATTATGTTTTGGTTGTATAAATATATTTAAAAGTGCAAAGTCAGCGTCGACCCTGAAAAGTGTTTATAGTGGCTGTATGTATAATTACACCTCACGATCTAGGTCAACAATGTTTATGTAACGAAAGAAGGTTGGAATTGTTTATGATGACATTTAAATAACCGAAAGAAATTAGCGTAGATAATTAAAGGGTGTTTTTAAAAGATATCTAATGAGTACAGATGAATTCTTGTACACCTTTCCCTCCTAAGAATTTTCTGACTACGGGCAGAAAATTTTGCAAGTAGTGCTACCAACCCATACTGTGTTGTAATCAATACAAAAAATTTATTTTATATACAAACTTCCTAAAACTACGTAAATACATAAATAAAAATAAAAATGTTCGTTTAACAACATTGTTTCATCACACTTGTCACTCACTGTGTTTTCGGATTGTAAGCATATAATCTATTCTTATGTATTTCCTTGATTTTATTGTTTTCTATTCTGATTTTACAATTAACGTTATTTACTTCTGTTATTGTGAAAGGACCTACATAAAGACTATCAAACTTACCTTTCTCTTCCCTTTTTACCAGGACTAGGTCTCCTATTTTAAAGTTTTGAGGTGTTGCTTTGAGCTTATTCTTTTCTTGCCGCTCTTTTTTGTGTTTTAATAAGAAGGTTCTGGCTCTCTCGTGTGCGCTTTGTAGTTTGTATCGTAACTCATTGTAGTAGGCATCTATATTGTAACATGGTTGAATCTCCTGTGTAAGGTCTTCCGGTAGGTTAACCTTCCTGCCATATAGCAGTTCGAACGGTGTGTATCCATGATACGCGTTAGGGGTTGTATTGTAGCAGTATGTGAATATTCTGCAACACACATCCCAATTTTCTCTGTCTTCGTCTATGAATGCTCTTACGTACTCGTTCAACGTTCTGTGTAGTTTTTCGCAACTTCCAATGGACTGTGGGTGGTATGCCGTTGAAAAGTTGTGCTCTATTTTTAATAGCTTTGTTAATTCCTGCATTACTTCGTTCTTATACTCTGTGCCTTGGTATGTTCTTATTTGCTTCATGAGTCCGTATGTTGGTATGAAATGATCAAAGATTCCTCTTGCTATTGTCTCTGCTTCTTTATTGCACACTGGTATGCTGACCGCGTATTTTGTCAGTTCACACAACATTGACCAAAAATTTTTTTAAACCACTAGCTCCATCCACAACCCCCAAAAAATTAAAACATGTTTTTCATTTTTTGGCGATATCTTCGTTTCTAATTATCGTAGAAACTTTTATTTTCTTTCGTTTTGTAAGGTTTTATATCCTACAACACCGAATTTTTTACAAAATTTTTGGCGCAAAATCCATTTTTTTTATTGTTGGTATGTAGAACCGAAAAGGGGAAGAACAGCAAACGTGAGCTTTTTGAGCTGATCATAAGACTCAGGAATACTATTCCAAGCGTTGAAAATGATCATGTCTTCCTTCTCCAGGTAATGCAAAGCAGACCACTTCAGTTGTGAACATTGTTTTCTTCTCCAATATTTCCAATTCAATACAAAGACGTTCGAATTTAGAGTGCTATACCTCCTTGTTCTTAAATCCAGAAATTGTATTTCAAAGCTATTAATCAAGAGGTTATCGTAGCATCAAGAGGATTTTTGACAAATGCTAAAGTTTGTAAGTTTGATAAAAGCTAATTTATCAGAATAAGATGTAGGTAATGTTGTCCCTACCAAGTTTTTTTAAATGAAAATATTATTGCGCTTTCCGTGGATATTTGTGCCAGAGCTTCACTTAAGGAGCCAAAGAGCCACCTTTGCCGACCACTGTAAGGTAAGTTAGGTTTAATTGAACTATTTTTAGTATCTACTAGAATATGTGATTTTATTTCTGACCTGCCTGTTTATTACACCCTGTATGTATACAAGTATTCGCCAAGAGTTAGTTGAGCAACCTCAAGTTCCAATCCAAACCTTTATTTTGCCCGATATACAAAAAGGGGAGTAGACTAAAGGGGAATAGATGTGAAAATTATAGAGGTGTTGCTCGGTTGGATAGTTGGTATAAGGTATTAGTAGGATGCTAAGAGAGGGATTCAACAGATTTGGTGAAGATAAACTAGGTGAGTATCAGGTCGGTTTTATATATATAACACCGGTTTATAGCGTCCTTACGCCTTCCGGTTCTCATTCTCCAGCCGCGTCGATCTGTTCAATCTCCTGGTCGGAGATCTCTCTCAGACATGGCTTTCTGGATTCCACTTATCCAGGTTGTTTTCGGTCTGCCCCTTTTCCTTCTTTCCGGGGGTTGCCATTCTATTATTAGCTTTGGGAGTCGATGTTCCTCCATTCTTTGTACATGGCCATACCAACAAAGTTGTTTTTGTTGGACTTCTTCAATTATGTTGGTTTTTCTATTCATAACATCTCGTACCCGTTCATTCGTTATATGTGAGAGTCTGGAGATGCAGGCCGATCTTCGCCAGAAGTCCATTTCCAGTGCGAGCAATTTCTGTTCTGTTCGCTTATTCAGTTGCCAGGTTTCACATCCATACAGTACCACGCTTTTAAAGATGCTATTATAAAGCTGTGTTTTCTTTTCTTTTGATATGGTTTTTGACCAAAGTAGTGAGTTCAAAGCTCCTATTATCTTCTTTCCTTTCATAATTCCTTCCTCTATTTCGAGTTCTGTCCTTCCACTTTTTTGGATTCTCGTTCCAAGGTATACATAATCAGAGCTTGGCTCGATAACCATACCATCCTCTAGTTGTAACTCACTTTTCTGTCCTCCTATACACATATATTTGGTTTTCTTTATATTAACGTATACGCCCCATTTTTTGTATTCTCGAAACAGCCGGTTTGTCATAAATATTAGATCATTCAGGTCTGTTGTAGACTTATTAAATTAGATCTGATTTTTCTGATCTGATGAGACTTATTAAAGATTTTTTACACTAAAATAAATCCAGACTACTTGCTATGAACATAAGGTATCCCTTTTTTATATTGAGGAAGCGTCACAAAATCTTTTAAGAAGCTATACCCCATTTAAGTGTTATCTCCGCGATGGAGGTCGGCAATCATCCTAGATATTCGGACTCTAGAGACGGCTGCTATGAAAAGTTCATCTGATGTACATCAGTACCATTCCCTCAGGTTGCGCAACCACGATATTCTGCGTCTCCCTATGCTTCTTTTTCCTTGAATCTTTCCCTACACAATCAATTGGAGCAAGTATGTCCGATGTATTCTATTTTTCTTGTTTTCATGGTATTTAAAATTTCCATTTCTTTATTCATCTTTCTCAGAACCTCTTTGTTTGTGACGTGTTTTATCTCAAAATTAATGAATAATATATGAATCTGTTTTTGCGTATTCATAAATTTTTCGTCAATTGGCTCAAATTGTCAAACATTTCGTCTGTTGTTAATCTGTTTTGAAAATATTACACCTGATTGTCAGATATTTCAGTTCATCCAGTTATTCAGCTATAAATTATTCTCCCCTATATTTTTATGGTGTCACTAGTCTTATGTCCCTGTAGCTGATGTACTATTTCGAATATCTCCTTTGATTTTATATACGTACCTACTAATATACTACTTCGTCGTTTAACAACTATATTCTGTGAAAATGAAAAAGTATTTGTTTGACATTCGTATCCCTAAAATTGTTTTAATTAATATTTCGTAAAGTTATATCCCAAATTATTTTTCATAAAAAAACATATTTAATAGCGTACAAAACACAAAATTCGCAAGATCCTAATTGCAGCACTTTTTACAAAATCCCTTTGATGTCACCGATGCAAAAAATGAGGAGAAAAAAAGTTGTAGAAGACGATGAAGCTCGTCCTGTGATCTTGGCTAATTAACAAAAGAGTTCATTAAATGACTATGGCGTCCTTTTTGCAGATTAACAGGAATCGACAAAGAAATTCATTAAAAACATCACAACTAGGAAAAACAAAAATTTCGGACCAACACCGCTCACGCTTCTGACACGGGGCGGCATACTGCAATCTCCAAAGCAGGATCTCAGGACTATCTATCCTGCTATCGCTCATTCGCGGATTAGCAGAGACGTAGACTTTTTTTTTCTATATTTGTTTACTAAAATTTTAAGACCCAAACCAGCTTGTTTATGTGTAGTGTTAGATATGTACCTAATGCTTTTAATTAAGAATAAGATACATATCCTAAAACTGCAGAGATTATAGAATGATAAGACTTATGCGCCACACTTTGAAAATATTCCCACGTATCATCCACAGCAGAATCAGAGATAAAAATGCGAAGAAGACCATGGTGAGACATAATTTGGCTTCAGAAATGGACTGGGAATCCGGTACGTACCTACTCTTTGCACTAAATGTATTATTGCAGAAATGCCGAGATCAAAGGAAAGACGTCTTTGCTGTATTTATTGACTATAAAAAGGCCTTTGATTGAGTACAGCATCACAAATTAATTAAAATATTAAAGGATAAAGGAGTTGATGGCCAAGATGAACGAATCATAGAAAAATTAAACTGGCGTCAAACAGCGACAGCTTGCATAAATGGAAAATCAACAGAAATATGTAAAATACAAAGAGGTGTCAGACAGGGTTGTACACTGTCCCCACTGTTGTTCAATTTATATTCGAATTTATATTTAATTTGGAATGGAGCGTGAAACTTAATGGCATTCTGATAAATACAATCAGATATGCAGACGATACAGTTATTTTAAGTGATGACATGAATGGATTGCAATGCCTTTTAAATGCCATTGATACAGTGGGAAGAGAGTTTGGCCTAAACATAAACTGTCCAAAGACAAAATACATCGTGTTTAGCCGTTTGCCACGTTACTGAACAACTAGATCCAGATAAAGAAATAAAATGTCGAATCGAGATAGCCCACACAACATTTTTAAAAATGTGGTCATTCTTTTGTAATAATACCTCGCAACTTCAACTTCGAAAGCGCATGATTAAATGTTACGTTTGGTCAGTCATTTTATACGGTGTCGAAGCATGGACATTAAAAAGATCCACCATTAATCGTTTGGAGGCTTTTGAAATGTGGCTGCACAGACATACACTAAAAATATCATGGACGGCTATGCTGATAAATGTAGCAGTCCTTAAGAGAGCAAATGCTGCTAGCGAGCTGATTGATAACATCAAATGTAGAAAGATGGCCTATTTTGGACACGTAGTAAGGGGAGACCAATGTAATGTTCTTTAACTTTTATGGGTAAAATCGAAGGATGCAGAGGAATTGGTAGAAAACCCACACACACCAAAAAAACAAATGCCCACACTGTAATATTGGTAAACTCGTTGTTGAACCTTATTCTCCATATACCATTGTAGCAAATGGGTCCCAATATCCTCCTTAATATCTTTCTTTCAAAAGTATTAATAAGGTTTATTGCCTTTTCAGTCATGATCCACTTTGTTATTGGCTGGATGATGGTTTTATATATTTTAAACTTTACTTCCCTACGGATATCTTTGGATCCAAACACCTGCGACAGAGAGAAATATGCTTTGTTAGCAAGCATTATCCGTTTCCGTATTTCTTCCTCCTCTCTGCCATTCTCAGTTATATGTACACACCCAGGTATGTAAGCTGTTCTACTACTTCTATATTAGCGTCGTCTATTGTTAAATTCTGCAAGTTTTCTTGGTTCCTTGCTTGTATTAGGGCTGTAGTTTTATCTACGTTGACGGCCAGCCCTATTTCTTTCGCATTTTCTTCAAGCTCTACATATAGTTCCGTGACGTTTCTTGCGATTCTTTCCATCAAGTTTACATCGTCTGCGTATATTGCAATCTGCTTAGATTTATTAAATATAACATTTTTTGGGTTTACGGATATTTTTCTTATCACCAGCCCATCTCTCTGTTTTAGCCCTTTAGTTATCGGGAAGGGATCTGTCAATTCATTTTGAGCTCATACTTGCGCTTCTATGTGAGTCATGATGGTTTGAACTAACTTTACCAATTTCCTTGGTATACCAAATTCTTGCATAATTACATATATTTTATCTCTATGTATGTTATCATAGGCTTGTCGAAAATCTACAAAGATTTGGTAGATATCTATTTCGTGCTCCCAGGCTTTTAGTAATTGGGAGCTATAGAATTAAGGGGAACTAAGAGCACTGTTCAACTGTTCAAAAGAGCAACTGCTAAAATGAAATGGGAAAATTTTATCATGAACATCCAAAGTTAAAAGAAAATAAAAGTACCTTTTCACAAACATCGTAAAGATCTGTAACGCTTTTACTTGTACGACACTGCTATTTCATTTGAACATGACGAGAAATGTCAAACTAATTAAAAAAGTTGTAAACAACTGGCCCTGTGGCACTAAGTTTCGACAATGGGCCATTTTCATCTTGCACTTCTAATCAAAACCTTCGGTTTCCATAATAGCCTTTTGGATTTAGCGACTAACCCAACGTTGAATGTCGAGGCTTATTATTACCCCCTTTCTCGATAAAAGCGGAAAATAATTGCCAAAACAAACAATTGGAAGGATAATTATCAAAAAAAGAGGACAAAATGTCTTTGAAGAGAATATTAAAATGTTTATAAGTGTAAAAGAGACATAACACAAAAGTTTTTCAATCAAAACTGCCTAACAAATTTGTGGACAAAATTATTGCATCACTTTATTATTGTGTCATTGTTGTTATTAATTGTAATTGTTTATATTCGTCAAGTATTTTTAATGTTTTGGATGTTATGGGGTACTGTTTACTTATTATTTTATACAGTATTGAGTTAGTAAAAAGCAGTTTCTACATGACGATGCCTCACAACAAGGCACAAAAATAATCCACAAAAAATACTTATACAAGAGAAATATTGTGTATGAAAATGTGAAACACATGTCTTTATCTTAAAAAAAAGGTGATGGCCAAGTATGAAAAAACTGGATAGAAATAACGCTATTATGTACCATAAATAAAATAGCATTTATCAGAGAATCAACATGGTAATTGATAAAACACTCAGAAATAAACAAGCTGGTTTCAGAAGGGGAAGAACCTCTATCGATCAAATTTCGATGGCAAGAATCATCATAGAGGAAACCAAAGAGAAGAACGCAGCCTTGATAATAACTTTTATATACTTTGCCAAAGCCTTTGACAGCATAAAACATACAGTCCTATGGAAAATCTATCAAAATTATTTATCATCAGACAACACTTCAAGTGTTACATAAAGGGCAAATGACAGATAAAACGGAAATATAAGTAAGTTCAAAACAAGGTTGCATACTGTCACCACTGCTCTTTAACATAGGCTTTAATCAGATATTGGAAAAAACAACAGAAAGAGAAAATGGAATCCCTTGGAATTATTTTCAGAATAAGAACCTGAGAGATATGTAAAATAAGAAGAAATAAAACGGGTTAAAGGATTCTGCTACCTAGGCAGTATAATTAGTGCAAAGGATGGAGTCCAGGCAGACATTAAACACAGAATAGGAAAAGCACAACAAGCCTTTGGAATCCTCTCAAACATGGAGATCAAAACAGATTTGGTACAACATCATAAAAAATAAATAATTGTGGAGGAAAACTGAACAAGAACCAATCAGAACAACAACAAAGAGAAAAGATGGAACTGATTGTGTCACACGTTGGGGAAAAACAGACATAACAAAACAAGCACTTCACTGGAATGCCATAAGACAAAAGAGCAGAGGACGACCGACCAAAATATGGAGAAGCACGATTGAAGATGACTATAAAAGCATGAAGAAAACCTGGGGAAAGACAGCAGCCATTGCCAGAAATAAACAGAAATGGAGAAGCTTTGCGGATACCCTATGCTCCTTCAGAGAGTAACATGGATATATAGTATGCCTTCTATCATACACAATACATATGCAACACACAATACAGAACACAATACACACACTTCCATCCGCATAAAGCACATAGAAGTAATGCAAAAACACATAGAATAATCAGAATATGATGGACATAAAAACATACACCCTCATGTGCAATGTATGGCTTTTGCCTACAACACCATGGCCAAATTTTTTGCCAATATTTTGTTAATAGCCGTCTCAACAATTTGGAGGTTATATAATTTTAAATACCATTTTCTTAATAATATTTTTTGAAAACCGATTTTCGGAGTGGAATTCTAAACGTCAAATATTTTTAGACAAAAATGTAATTGTCATTACAACCAACTATGGCTACGACAACTATGGTCATATAAGCACAACATTCATAAGTAAAGTCCGGGTTATAAGCATGTCAGAAAGGTCAAAATAAGCACTTATATAAGCAAAAAATGTCTCAAGAATATGCAAAAATTTTATGAAATAAGCAAGGTCCAAGAAAAAAAATTTTAGTAAACATAGATTTAATAATATAAATATGAATAAAGGACATTAACATTAAATTACATTTATTTTTAATTATCGTATTATTAACAATAAATAAGAAATTACCAAAGTGTTAAGCTAACACTTTAGTAACTTTGGTAATTTTGGAAAATAATAAAAAAAAAATCGAAAAATAATTAACATATTAATTTAAATTTTATTTATGGCCATTAGCATAAAAACAATTAACAATAATATGTTTTTCAAAATTTTCTTGTGAAAATCTATCTTACTCCATTAAAATGTTACATTTTTTAAGCCGTACCTTGCATTTGTTAGAGGAGTCAATTTTATTTCTTTAATGTGTAGGGGGGATCAGTAGAAGCCTAAGTTCAAGTTTTTGGGGTCGTCAACCTTGTCCCCCGGCCGCCATCTTGGAAATGGTGTGCAAATGGGTTTCGCGCTATATCTCGTAAACTACCAACCCTACCGAAAATCTAATAAAACATAAAATGTAGCAAATTAAATTTTCTACAATTTTATTTCTATTACTTTTTATCGTCAAGTGACCAACAAAAAAGATATAGACAAAAATATGTAAAAAATGTTATAACTTTTTTTCAGTTCATTTTAAAATAAAATAATATAGCAATTTTGTAGAGGGTTTTTCAGCGAACAATTTCCACTATCAATTTGTTTAATTCTATTTATTTATATAGGTGTTACAGCGCTCAAAACTTGACCAGATTCTCGAATGCTCATAGGGATATAATAAAAACAAAAGTTAGGCTTACTTTTCTATCTATATATATTTTTTATTTATACAATTTATTATGATTTAAACATTTCTATGCTATTATTAATCTGTTTTTGACCTTTCTCCCCACTATAATACTTATAACCCGAAGCATATATAGAAACGGCCCAAGAAGTTGTTTGAGGACAAATTCGCCGGTTCAGAAGAAAAATGACGCAACCGCATATTGAAAAATTCTTAAAAAGAGGAAAAAAACGAATTTTTGTTATCAAAATCATAATGTATAATCAAAATTATCCATTCACCACACCGTGGTCAGGATCTCGAGATATAAGCGTTTTTTGGGGTGTGCCGCTTGTTTATGAAGTAACATAACTTTTTTCCTATTATATATTCTGACTTAAAATTTTCCAAAAAACTTCTTTTCATGAATTATATTTTATTGTTGTGTTGGTTAAAATTATAAACTAAAAAGTTTGTCACTCAAATTTTTTAAGTAAACATGAAACTAACGAAATATGATGACAAAATGTTTAAAAACTAACAACTCCTTTTTTAATAAATTTAAATATTTAGGACAAATCCCATTGTTATCTACACACTTCAGAGATTAAACAGTAAAATTTTCAAAAGGAAATATTTACAGTGACCAAAGATACAACGAGGTAAATTTGAAAAATCATCAAAATTGATATTCGGCATTTTTGTATAAAATTTGATTTTTGAACATGTTCCACCAAATCTAGATAAAAATAAACTTCATATTCGGATTCAGCGACCTCAAAAACATAAAAATAGACAAAAATTGGTCATTCACCTTAAATTTGATTTTCGTGGCCGGCATAAAGATTGCTGCCGATCGACTAGAAAAGTATTTTTTTTATTGTATTCCTATGAGAATTCGAGAATCTGGTCAAGAGTGGAGCGCTGTAAAACCTAGATAATAAATAAAATTAAACAACTTTACAGCGAAAACTGTTAACTAAAAAAACCTCTACAAAATCGCTATGATGTTATTTTATTGTGAAATGAACGGAAAAAAAGTTATAACCTCCAAAAGGAAACTTCTTACAAAATTTTCTCATATTTTTATTTATAACTTTTTTGTTGGTCACTTGACGATAAAAAGTAGTAGATATGGAATTGTGGTAAATTTAATTTGCTACATTTTATGTGTAATTAAATTTTCTGTAGGATTGCTAGTTTAGAAGATACAGCGCGAAAACCCTTTGCACCCCTTTTTCCAATATGGCGGCCGGGGGACAAGGGTAACGACCCCAAAAACTTAGAAGCAACATATCTTCAAAATAAGCATTTTTACTAAAAATTCTAATTATAAGCAAAAAAAGCAAAAAAAAGCAAAATGCTTATAATCCGGACTTATCATAAGTAATGTATCCATTCAGACTCTTTTGAACATAATAATCGCCTGCAGAAAAAATATTGTACGTAACATGATACAAAAGGGATTCGAAGGATTCCAAGACTCACCTGCCAGTTCAGGAACCTTCCTACTCACCCCGTAAAATATTCGGAACTTATTACGTAAACTACTTTTATATAAATGATAACAAATATCATCCCTTGCAAAAAATTATGATTAATGCTTGAAGGGTTTTTAGATCCTTTTTCGTCCTTTATTGTCAATCGCATTTAATAAAAACCGAACCCTTCTTAATTGCATTTTTTATCGCGATTTTGAGCCCCCGTATTTCGATTTAAATTAAAAACTTCTATTGCTCCCTTAGAGAGAAGTACAATTTGATGCAAATACCTTGCAATTAATCACTCCAAACAAATTTTTACTCTTTTCTAATCGCTCTCTGATAAGAACTGCAGAAGAATAAGTAAGTGAAGAATTTACGGGGTTTTCGAGGAGGCAGAGAGGAGGTATGGGGTGAGAGTGATCAGGAAAGGACTTCAATGAATTGGAAAATGATATTTAGTCCCTCTATAAAGTATCCAAATTTTCATTTTTTTTTCTAAAATTTTAAGATTTTTCAACATCCCGTGTAATTTTCAAATCCATGAAAATACCCAAATGTAAGAAAAAACATACTATTTACTATTAATAACATGTAGATTAAAAATTTGGAAAATTTTACGTATCTTGGAGGTGTCATATCAGAAAGAAAAGGTACAAAAGCAATATTTCTAAGAGGATACGAAAAGCTCAACAAGCATTGAGCATGTTCTTCCCTGCTTGGAGGTCTGGCCCTGTATACTACAAAGACAAAATATTCCAGTCAAATGGCATGTCCATTCCACTCTACGGATGTGAAACCTGGAAAGTGACAAAAGCCCTTACAGACACACTGCAAGTCCTTGTTAAGAAATCCCTACGAATACTGTTACTATTTTCTGGCCTACCGCATCAGAAACATCTTCAGAAATGAAGATCTACTAAAACTGACTGAACAAAAGAGGGTGGAAAATGAAATAAAGTCCAGAAAGTTGGGTTACATCGGTCACACACTCCGAAAAAATAGTTCCAGTATTGCAAAGACTGTCCTAGAGTGGAATCCCCAAGGAAAAAGAAAAAGAGTTCGCCCAGCACAAACCCGGAGAAGATCCATCATGGACGATATAAGAGGCCAAGCAAAGTCTTGGAATGAAGTGAAGGTCTTAGCGCAAAATAGAACTAGATGGCGCTTTTTCACTGAAGCTCTATGCTCTACTTTACAATAGGCAAATGTTAATAACAGTAACAAAACATTTAGGAAACCTGTCCAGTGACATTTTCCTTTTACTTATATAAGGTTGGGTTTGTTAAACTTGTAGCAGATGGATTTTCGGCTACAATGTTTTGTTAATAGCATTCATTAATTTTATATCCTATTTCAAGAAAAATATCTATCTTTCCAATTTATTTTATGAAGTAATTTACCATAAAAATTCTGAACCGCCCCTGCTTTTGAGTATGTATTACAAAATATTACACAATGTTTGGAAAGTACCTGTTTCCCCTTGAAAAAATTATTGGACTCGTCCCAACTTGCAGAGTTGCATCATTAAGGGCGAATTTAGCTTGCAATTACGCGGCAAGTACGCAGAAGAATTCTCGAAGGTTAGGTAACCCGCCGAAGAGAATTAGTTCCACACGAATCTCTGCTGGGAATATGTCAACCAGCGGTGGAGCTCACAAAATGACCACTTTGCCGGCATCAATTAGTTATTGTCGCTATGTGACATCAAGTGAAGAGTTTGTAGTTTGTTCCGTGACCAATGAAGAGTATTCGTAGAAAGTTTCACTCCCTAATTTTGGGTTTTTGAAGTGAAAATGTAAATACGTAGTACAAATGAATTGCGCAGCTGATGACCGGCCTTGTGTGGTGATGTTCTGTTCCTGTTCCCGTGTTGAAGTCCCGATGAGATGCCTGATTTGGTCTCAATAGTCTCGTACCTGTTTTGTATTGTGTTCAAGTTTCCAGTTTCCCAGAGCCCCTTTGTATTATGGAATGCCTGCCCCACCCACCTGTAGATTGGCACATGAAAGTGTTTGCTTTGTTGATGTGTGACAAGTAGTTTTAATAAAAGTACAGTACTATTTTGATTGTAAATTAAAAGTGATTAAATTCCAAGTGGATATTAGAAGTTGGCAAAATTTTAAATTTTTTTTATAAAAATATTTTGCTTTCACAATGGTAATTTTTGGCAGCGACATTTGACAGCAGAATTACAAATGAAATATGTAAGTCAAATCTTATTTTGACATACACTGCCCGGTAAAGTTGAAGATTTTTTTGTATTGAAGTCATGTAAAAATATTTGTAGTTCATATTTTATCCTGTAGTAAAGTCATTCATTTCCTGTTTAAAATTTTTGTTTTAAAAAATAGAGTTTGAGGTTCAAAATAAATGTTTTTGAAAATGTACCTATTTTATTTTGTATAACCCTTTGGAAAGTTATTAACCAGATGTCTAATTCAACTGTATAAAGTATAGTGTAAGAAAAAAAAAAAAGAAATGGCATAGAAGCCATAGAATATTGATGGTAAATAGTAGCCCAGTTCGACCCAACAGAGGAATCTAAGATGAATGTCCCCCCAATTGGTACCCGTAAGTACAGAATCTGTCCAGTAAGTACTCAGTAATGAAGCAGAGGATTTATTTCAAATGGCGTCCATTTTTAAATAGTAGAAAAGTCCTCTAGTCTGGGTAAGTATCCTTTGTTTATTTGGTTATGGTAGTTAGTCATCTTTAAACCTTCTCACCCCCTAACGATTCCACGACCCGCCACCAACAAAACCTGAGCTGTCGTTCACAAAGAAGGTTTGCGTGTCTGCTTCTTCTTCTTTAGCCCTATTTGGACCCCCAGCATCTAAGTAGTTAGTCTTATCCCTGTCCCCATTAAAGCAGACATGTAAAACGCTACAAACTTAACTACCAAACAACACTACACTGTAGAACAGTACTAAGGTTCGAAAATTTGGCAGGTAGATCACATGAAAAATGCCTTCCTAACCAACAGTTGACGGGACGTCTCATTAGGGGTGGAGACAAGACATTGTGGTGATTTTCTAGGGGTTCATCATATGTTTGGAAGAAGTAGGATACTGCTTCGTTGAGATAATTGATTTTAATATCAGGAGGAATAACACTGTTAGTTACGTACCATGGATCGCTTACGATAATTCTAAGTACTTTGGACTGGAATCTTTGTAGAAATTCGATATTTGAGTGGGATGTTGTCCCCCATAATTGAATTCCGTAGCTCTATATCGGTTAACTTCGACCAGAAAACCAGCCGAGTTCGCTACGGCGAGCTCCTTAATCGCACACCAACCTCCGATTGGAATACAGCATTCAAAGATGTCAGTGTGAATTTTAAAGCTGTAAAATTTAATAATATTTCTACCCCTTTAAAAAAATATTGGATGGAGAGAAGAGCGTAGGTGTGGAATCGATTCTGTATCTATCCTAGCGGGGCAATAGTATTGGTAGGGGAGCCCAAGCGGGGATTTTTGCAGTTACTCGAGAGGGTCAGATTATCATATGGAGAGAAACCTGGTACCCTGCAGATGTAGCTATACCATATATTGGCTCTTAACACAGGGGAGTTCGTTAAGACGGGCCCGAAAAAAAATCTATCCTTAAAAAAACTCTAAATTGTCCGATTAAGATAAGGTAAGTTAAGTACATGCAAAAGAGTGTACATTTCAAAAATCTGACGATTTGAGCCAGGCGTAAGGAAATGGGTGAGTCCCAAAATTTCACAAGAAAAAATCAAATATTTCGCGAAATGAATGACAGATCGAAAAACTAAAAAATATATTCTCAATATTTTTTAAAAATCTATTGAATAATACCAAACACGACTTCCCACGGAGAGAGGTGGGGGTAAATTTAATATTTTAAATACGAATCGCGCGATATTTCGCGAAGTGAACATCAGATCGAAAAACTGTAAAATACACGTATTCAATATTTTTGAAAAATCTATCGAATGGCACCAAACACGACCCCCCACGGAGGAGAGGTAGGGGGTTACTTTAAAACCTTAAATAGGAGCCCCCATTTTATTGCAGATTTGGATTCCTTACGCAAAAATAAGTAACTTTTATTTGAAACATTTTTTCGAATTATGGATAGTTGGAGTTATAATCGGAAAAAAAGATTGTTGGAAATGGAAAATTAAATTAAAAAATGGCAAGCGCCCACTAAAATGGAAAACTTTACTAACCTTTTTTTGATTTTAGGACCTACTCTTCACAATCCAATAGGTCCCCATAACGCTCGAGTGACTACACATTTAGCATACTTTGCTCCCCTACTATATGTATAAGCATACGATTTGATACATCTTAAAAATCAAATATTTGTTCCCTAGCCCATTGTTAATGTCCATTGTTTGTGTTTAGATAAACTTCTACATATTAGTATGCTTTGAATCATTATTAGTCATCTGTCACTTGAGCGATCAAGTCCTTCTCTGGAATCGAAAGAGGGGGTGTTGGCAGAAAGCATCGAGAATAACAATCACTATGAACGGGGGCGAAATTACTCAGAACCCGCCAGTTATTTCACCGAAAAGGGGCAAATAGAGCATTTACATATTTTATTGCACCGCACTTATGTTATCTTGGCATTTCCTGCAGCCCCTCGGCTCAGATCCGGCATACGATTACGGAGACTTAAGTAAAACTTGGTTCATACTTTAAATTTTATATCGTAAGTTGTGTTTTATGGACTTCCCGCTGGTTTTTTATTACGTTTACATCTCTACGGAGAAGTGTTGCTTGCTTAAAATACACGTTTTATTTTTTTTTACATTTACTTCAATCATTTTAACATCACACAAATAAGAAAAATTAAAAAAATATGAAAAACATTTTTTAAAAAACGCTTTTCTTTAGTTACGCGAGTGACTAAAATTAAAAATATTATAAAAAAATCAACTAAAAGTCAAAAAATTAAAAAAAATCAAACTCCAAGGATTATTCGCAAAAAAACTGTTAGACAGATTAAATATACAAAAATCTCACACATTCGTAAAAAAATTGCAAAAATCTAACACATTCGTTAAAGAAAAGCGTGGGGCGCGAAAAGTAAAAAAATATCTATTCGTTTATTCGATGAAGACGCCCCCCACGCTTTTCTTTAACGAATGTGTTAGATTTTTTCAATTTTTTAACGAATGTGTGAGATTTTTGTATATTTGTATGTATAAAATATTCCTGCTAAACATTTGCCAAAGTACTTTGGAATACCTATCAAATGAGCTTCAGAACAAGGCAATTACGTCAAAATTAAGCAAGTTATAATGAAAATAAAAGAACCGTTTCGACTTTTTTAGGAAAAAGTGAAAAATAAAACATACGCCATTTACACAAAAATTTAAATTTATAATAATCCTTACAAGAACTTCTTTATATTAGCATAAGTAATGTGATCGATAATTTTGACTGGTTTAGAATGCATATTTTTGACAAAAAGATTTAATTTTAAAAAATAATTTTTAAAATTATTGTAATTTTCATATTTTTTTGATAATAGAATTTTAGTTTTTTCTGTGCCAAATATTTTACCTATCTTACTATTTCTATAGGGTAAAGAATAACCGAGATAGAAACGTTTAAATCTTAAATTTTGCTGTGGGAACCATGCAACCGGGGTCATTTAACCTTTATTTTTAAAAAAGTAAGGAATTTAAAAGATTAGGTTTAACGTGCTTAAATCGCACTTGGAATTCACTTTCAAACAGTTTTTAGATGAACCTGATATCTTAAACGCGAACGGAGGTATTAAAAAAAACACAATAACATTTTTTGGAAAAATTTTTAAAAGATAAATTTTGAAATAATTTTGGAGCATAAATTTTAACGCTATCAACATGTTCGGGGGCTTATTTAATAGATATTTTTAAGTACTTTGACAAATGTTTAATAAGTTTATGTTATAAAATGCATCAATTTCCCGTTATTTCAGCGAGTTTTTTACTCGCCGAAAAATATATACATTCAATTACCTATAACTCACTTTCAGTTAACATTAAAAGGTTTTTGTAGTAAGGGGTTTATTTCATTTTTTTTATTAGCTTCAATTTTGATAATAACTTTTTTGTAAAAACTTACACTTTTTGAGTTATTGATGAAAAATTGGTTAAAAACATGCATTTTTCTCAAGCAAAATTAAATTCTTTGATCTTTAATAACTCAAAAAGTTTTGATTTATTTCAATAACTTTATATGTATAACAAATTTTGCTTGAAATTTGTCCCTCTATCAAATAATGGGGTTATTTTTAATAAAATAATTTTCACTCTCGAGAAGGGGTGGCATCTACCCCCAGGGTAAAAGCGCAAGTTGGCACCATGTTACCTTTGTTCCTTGAGACATCCTCTAACCACTCACCAATTTTCATGCAAATCGATGGACGTTCAACGAAATCGGAGGTAATAGCTCATATCCACCTTCAGTGACTCCACTATCAGACTATGTTAAAAACACGAATTTTTTTGAATTCGAGTTTAGTCGAAAAAAAAAAGAGAATTTAAGCATTTTCCATTAAAATAGTTTTTTTATTTAAACAATTATTAATAAACATAAAAAACAATTTATTGAATATTCGTGTATTATTGCCGCGAATGAATATGTCAAATTGCCGGCTAAATATTTGACTCAAACTATTGAACTAAAGAAAAGCATTTAATAAACAATCGTATGGAAAAAGATGGTTCAATTAGAGTATCGAAAGACGAATGTATCCTACTTTTGTCAATTTAGCAAAAATAAAAGATATGTTCCTTTTCTGAAAGGAACGCTACCGATTTTCTTGAAGAAAAAAGTTTACAACCAATGCATACTGCCGGTAATAACATATGGTTCCGAAACCATAACTTTGACTAAACATTCTGCAAATAGCCCAAAAAAAGGGAAACAACAATGTTGGGAGTAACAAGAAGAGATATGGTACCAAATAGGATAGTGAGAGAGAGAGAGAGAGGACCAAAGTGACACATGTCATAGAAAAAATGCACAACCCAAACCGAGATGGGCTGGACATATAGCACGTTTAACTCATGACAGGTGGACCAAAAGACTCATAGAATGGAGAACTAGAGAAGATAAAAGACACCGAGGTAGATCACCAAAAAGATGGAAGGATGACTTGAGAAAACAGGGGGAAATTGGATAGAAATGGCGCAAGATAGGGAACAATGGAAGAATATGAAGGAGACCTATATCCAACAGTGGATGCAAGAGGTTGAGTAATGATGATGATGAAAAGATATTTTATACAATTCGCAAAAACTCAAAAACATAGCAAAAACATAACATTCTTATGGGCACCATCCCATGCTGGGATAAATATTTGTAATGAAGCGGCTGTTAAGGCAGCAATAGAAACTGTCAATAACATGGCAATCCTTATGATGCAAAACATATTATTTCCAGATCAAGAAACATTAATAAAAACTCTTACATTAACAAAACCTGGCAACAAAAATGGAGCCAAACAGAAAAAAAAACCAAAAAATTATCAAATCAGATGTTATTTCTGCTTTACTACCACTCCCAGATCAATGACATGGCCAAGTGGTCCTCAACAGATTGCAGCTAGGCCATACAAAATTTACACATGGATACATCATCTTCAAGAGCCCTCAGCCGATTCACCAAAACTGTCAAATACTAATTTTAGTGCAACATAATGTTAAACTGTCCAGTGTATACAACAACAAGATCGACAGCGAAAATACAACACAATCAAATAGATCTAAATGGGAAATAAGCCACAATTTAACTAAAAAATGATTTTATTAACGTTTCGACAATTTGTCATATGGTTGATCAGAAATATAACAATGTTATATGTTATATAACAATGCCACAAGGAAATAGCTTCAGAACAACATTACTCAACCGGTATGGAAAGACACAACAAATTTTAAGAAACTTTTTTAGAAAGTACCAACCATATAACAAACTGTCAGATTTCACTATTTTTACTATTTTATTTTCCACTTGTTTCGTTTCTTGCAGGGCAAGAGCATCTATTGTATATTTTTCCTTAATTTGGTCTAAGTTTATTAAAGTTCCCTGCTCATAATTACCCCTCATATTCCATGTCCTTATTTTTATTATTTTCTTGGACTGTTACCTTTCTCTTGTGCTTATCTTTTAGTGGTATTCCTTTTCCCTGACATTTCAGTATCATAGTTGCCTTTCCTCTGCTAGTTTTTTGTCAATTTTTCCAAAATACCATAATTTTCTTTTAATTTTTATGTTCATCCCATATCCATTCTTTTTCATTCACGATCAACTTCTCATAGCCTATTTTTGTCTGTTTTCCTTTATTTTTACTTCTTTTGCTATTTTAATTATTTATTGAAGTTATACTTCTTTACGCGCGATGAGGGTGAATTTTTATATGTTAAAACCAGGCGCATACGCATCACCCAGGCGCATACGCGCATTATAACTTTGTTCTGATTAGATGTTCAAATGACATGTCAAAAATTATCCAATATGGCAGCTGTAGGACAGCTGTGGTTTGGAGGAAAAGGTAAAGGTAAACAAATGTATAATATATTAATTTTATTGTTGTGAGGACAGAAACAAAACAGTTTATAATATTGTAGTGACTTTTAAATAGTTTTTAAAAGCAACAGGTACGTAATAATTTGTTAATGTATCATGGGTATAAACCTACCTGTTTGATCTGCCAAAATACATAGTATGTAATAATGTAATACTTTTATTTATATAATTTGATTACCATCAATATTCACCTAATAGGTATATTGTTTTCTTACTATATGTTTTGTTGTATTTTTTTTCAATTCTTAAGTCCACTTTACATCAACAATAATTGAATAAGAAATTGACAACAAGTTATTCAAGGTCAAATTTGGCTTATACAAAACACAATTCTACATCCAATTTTGCCGTGAATAAAAAGAAAATAAAGAAATTTGACAAAATAAAACATATCCAATTGTTCTATTTCATCAAATTCCTTCATTTTCTTTTTTGTACTCGTCAAATTTGGCCTTGAATAACTTTGTCAATTTCTTGTTCAATTTATTGTTGATGTAAAGTGCACTTAAATCATTTCAATTCAAAATTAAAATAATTTGATCAATTTTCAAAATATCACAAGTTTAATGACGTTCTACACCTTTCGTTAAAGAATTAAGGATTTGCATGAAATTTTAGTATGTTATAGTTTGCTTCAAAAAACTAAGACTTGATTTTTTAAAAAATGTTTTACCGTGCCGTTTAATTACTATTAAGGGTCAAAGTTAAGTTTTAACATGGGCTCTTATGGGAATTCTTAAAAAGTTAATAACTTTTGACCCAAATTTACGATTTTTAATTATTTGTGCTTAAATTAAAGGTATTTTTGTAAGGAATAACATATTACAAAATGAGGATTGTTTACCGTACCATTATTAAATAAAAGTGAAATTACTGTTTCGAAATTAAACAAAGTTGGTAGTAGTGAGATCAGCTGCACTCATAATTATATCCGAAACGTACGTGTCAATCACATGACCTCGGTGGTCTAGTTGTTGAGCGTTCGGTCAGAGTTCGAAACGTCCCGGGTTCCAATCCTCTACGATTCATTTTTTTTTAGTTGTTTTAATAAAAATTTTTTGAAAGTGGTAGATAAGAAAGTTAGTTTAATATTTAAATAGAATACAATTACTTCGTTAAAATTATATAATAGAAGTATAACTTCTTACGTGCGTACAAAGTACACACACATTCTTTTTTTCTGTATTATTTTCTCCGCAAATTATTTTTCCTTTAATTTTTGATATCCTATATCTTTATATACTCCAACCATCGAATAGATTAAAAGCAAAACTAAAGGAAAATATGCAGGAGAACATGTTGCCAAATTAAAATGGACCTTCCCAGGACACAATGCCCGACTGAAGAATCAAATACGGAATCACAAAATACAGTAATGGAGACCATGGTTAGGAAGGAGAAGCAGAGGAAAGCCACAAATGAGATGGACTAATGGCAAAGAATAAGAAGAATAATATCTGTATATAAAATATTAAATCTGTTCTGGTGTCGTTATAATAAAGTGGTTATCTCTAAAAAGTAATGCCGAGTATAAAAGAGTTAAAACTTTTAAATATCTATCCACGAAAATTCAAAGATCAACCCTGTGCTTCCGTGGCCCGGCCCCTCGTCTTTTCAGCTCGGACTTACTATTCGCGCAACGTCTTTGACAGTAATGCAATTTTATTTACCGTGCGGCACTATACACGTCTCGCAGGTCGTCGTCTGGTGTCGACTTCAGATGTGTCACCTTTTACAAAATTCAAATTAAAAGTAGACCGGGAAACTTCCCTCCCGAGAGGAGAAACTCTCGACAGAAGAGGTTTCCCGTGATGTGTCTGGCACTATTTGATATTCCACTACGAGATTATAGTAGTTTGGATGATATTGCTTGTATGTTATACAAATCGGCGAAAATCAGGTTGGCGCTAATTTGAAAATACTTTAAAATTTCGGAAAATCCTACTGACTGCGCCAATTATGACAATCAGAGCCACAAAAGGGTTTTTAAAGTACACTTCTCCAATAAATTACCGCACCACCTTAAAAATTGGTCATTTTCTTAAACTTGTCCGATTTAAGTGATTTTTCTAACATGTTATAGCCTTATTCTTTAACAATATCGCTGATATAATATTATTGCTAGGCTAGGTGCATCAATCAAACTGTGATTTTTCTCAAAGTTCACGTCACCCTGTGGAATATTCTAGCATTTATAAAATACTGAAATTAAAACCCAACTATAGCCTAATGTGTTCTTAACATACTGTTTTTTGATAATTCATTCGCTTATGTTGGATAATAAAAAAGTTTGTTACCTTTTAAAATCTATCAAATTTCATTTTAGTCCAGGAACCAAAGCTTTTCACCTCGCAATTTTTACAGAATGGATCAATTTGCTTGAAAATTTGAGAATAAGTAGTGGATAGTATATGGATCAAAATCTATATGATACCGACAGGCGCTTTTACCATGGGGGTGGTTGCCACCCCATCTCAGGGGTGGAAATTTTTTATTATATTTGAACCGCAAAAGTTAATAAAAACATTCATTCTAAGCAAAAAATGTTCCATACATTTTTTTGATAAAATTAATAATTTTTTATTTATTCGCTATTGAAAGTGTTAGTTTTATATCTAAAAAATCAATGTTTTTCGATGGTATACTCATTTGCGATTCACTCAATTTTTGCCGTAGAACAAATTCTATAAAACCAAGTTCTTGGGAATTAAATTACCTACAATTTCATTTTTAAACATTTTTTCGTATCTCTGATGCTAATCTTTCTATTCTGAAGAAAATGGCATTTTTTACCAAATTGAAAACATTCGTTATTCGTTTTAAACTTCAGTTTTTTAAAAACTAAGCATTCTCAGCCAGTCAAACTTTTAGAATCTATTAATAATACATAAATCAAGAAGAATAAATAAGTCCAATGACTAAAAACACCGCTAACTTACATTAATATGCTTCCAATTGGATTTCTTCTTTTTTTTTTTCAAAAAATATATTGATTTTTTAACCGTAACTTTTTTATTATAACTATCTTAGAAAGTTCGTTAAAAAATAATTTTGTAGGTTCTTACAAGATCTATAAGGCTATTAATATTAAATCATTTCAAAGTTCTCAGTCACAAAAAGAGGTGGCATTGAAAGGGTTGGTAAAGGTGGTTTTGCATGATATTACAAGTTTTAATTGTCAATAGCTCACTCAATTTTTGCCGTAATAAAAATTTTTGCAAACTATTTTCTTGGGAATTAAATAAGCTACAATTTTATATTTAAATATTTTTTCGTATTTCTGATGCTAATCTTTCTATTCAGAAGAAAAGGGCATTTTTTACCAAACTACAAAAACTCGTTATTCACTTTTAACTCCACTTTTTTTAAAACTAATCATTCTAAGCCGATCAAACTTCTAGAACCTATTAAAAATACATAAATCAAGAAAACCAAATCAGATCAATGACAAATTTTAATTAGGGTGGTGATTAGGTGGTTGTTTACGATCTCTTTTTTGCTGAAAAAAAAATAGGGACTGACATTCTTTTCATTATAAGTCACTTAAATTTTTTAGCTAGAGATTTTTTTTTATTTCTGGAGATACATATTTTTAAATACTTTAAATTAGTTTTTACAAGTTATTCTCGAAAAATGCATAGTTTTCATGTCCTTTGACTTTGAAACTACAATATTTAGCATTTGACGAAGAAGAGCCAACATATAATAAAGTATAGCTCGATTACTATTGGTCTTAAAGAAAATAAAAAAAAAATATTTTGTTTATTTTTTAAAAGGTACATTTTTGTCAAGTAAAGTTGTTTTGATAAAACGAAAACTTTTCGAGTTATTAGCAGAAAACTGATTAAAAACATTGATTTTTTCGACATAAAACTAACACTTTCGATAGCGAATAAATCGAAAACTATTAACTTTATCAAAAGAATGTATAGAACGTTTTTTGCTTATAATGAATGTTTTTACCAACTCTTGCGGTCAAAATATAATAAAAATGTCCACCCCCGAGATGGGGTGGCAACCACCCCCATGGTAAAAGCGCCTTTTGGCATGATATAGATTTTGATCCTTGGACTGCCTACTACTTATTTTCAAATTTTCAAGCAAATCAATCCATTCTGTAAAAATTGCGAGGTTTTGTCCTATTTTAAGCTTCATTACTTGGACTATTTGTATATATCAACCGGTTTTAGAGCAATAAATAAATCGTCAGTTTTTAAGAAAAATTTTAACAACCCCTATTCTGGACATACGTTTATAAAGCAAACTGTCATTATTGTTTCATGCAGAATTATCCCTAAAAGTTTGCCATATTTATTTAAAAACAGCCTGTATTGATGAAAAACAAGGCTAGTTGTTACAGTACCAATCTTTTTTATTATCCAACATATGCGAATTAATCAAAAAACACAATATTAAGAAAACATAAGGCTATAGTTGGATTTTAATTTCAGTCTTTTATAAATGCTAGAATATTCCACAGGGTGACGTGAACTTTCAGAAAAAATCACAGTTTGATTGGTACACCTGGTATACAATGAAAATTTACCTGTCTAGCAACAATATTATTACAGCCATATTGTTAAAGAATAAGGCTATAAAATGTTAGAAAAATTACTTAAATAAAACAACAGGTTTATGAAATTCGAGACATTAAAAATGACCAATTTTTAATTGTGATGCGTTAATTTCTTGAAGAAATGTATTTAATTTCGTAATAAATTTATTTCGAGAATATAAATTGTTATGTTTGACGTAAAATAGTACATTCCATGTCATATCACATGCCAAATATCGACGTTTTAAGACGTTTTGCTATAAAGCGTAACATTTGATGTGAGACGTGACGTTTGACGTGAAAGGTGACGCATAAACAAGCTATTGATGATTGAATGGATGCTTTATTCTTCGATATTGAACGGTTGTATTGCAGTATTATTATTATAGTGGAGCTCAGCTGTGTACAATGGAACAATGTATTATTCCGGTAACAACAACTCCATACAGAGGCAGGGAGTTGGCATTATATGAGTTCCCTAATCTGATGGAGTATTGATGCTGTCTCTCAACTCTCATTTAAAACGCAAAACAAATGTAATCCAAGTATATGCAGGTAAGGATGAAGATACCATAAGGCCTTCTACGAACAAATTGGCAATGTCTTAATGGTAACTTAAAGATAAGATATAAATATTATAACGGACGAATTAAACGGTAAAAGGAAACTGAAGAATTGTGTAGAGTGTAGAGTAGGGATGGACTCGAGCCGAGCCAAGCCGAGCTTTTGACAAGCTCGACTTGAAATTTCGAGCCCAGCTTGAGATAGAAGCTCGGTTTGAACTTCGATCTGTAAGTTGAGAAAAGTATTAGACCTAGCAAAAATAAACGAATTAGAAAAAGTATTACAGCATTAGTTAAAATATTGACAAGCTCGTTAGAAAAGTTTGGCTCACAAGAAACAAACCCGCCAGAACAAACAAGCTCGAGCTTGTGACTATTCCTAGTGTAGAGCAATATGGATTCAAGGAAAGGAATCAACTTTGCAATAGACTGGTTGATTTTTGTATTAATGAGAGATTCATAATTAAAAAAGTCATTTAAAATATTCAGACATATTTTACGACGATTACAACAGTTTTTGGGAGAAAAATATTTCTACATAACCTCAAATATGTCCAAAATCCGCTATTTTTACTGAAACCAGAGCCAGTTTGACAACTTGGAGCTCATATTCGTATTCAGCGTACCAAAAACCTTGGGAAAAGTATACTCTGCCTTCTGGGTCTTAGGCTTGTCGGCCTGTGGAATTAATATTTTGCATAGCGAGACAACTTAAATTATTTAACTCCATAAATTCACACATAACATGACACAAAAACCATTATTACAGTAAAATCTATGTGTAAAACGAAATCACAATGATATACATAGACATTCTGGATAAAAATATTATACTTTGCTATCGATTGATTCTATCCGCTGTGAGTTCGCATATAGAGGGGATATTTAAAAGTTCGTGAGCGCCAGTAGTGACAAATTAATGAACTTTTTCTGGAAATTTGACATAAATGTCAAAGTGATTAATTTAAAACATTGAAATAACAAACACTAATAGGAAAACTATTAGTTGACCAAAGCTGTGGTGTATATTTTTACCTTAAATATGCTTACGTTTTAAATAATGAATTTAAGTTTTTTTAATATTTCGTAATATGTAGGTAATTATAAATTAATATAAGCGCCATCTACACGATAACTGTGAAAGTATCCGAAGTAGGAAATTAATATTTCATCAACAGAACGTCAAAGTGATTAGCAAAATCTTAAAAAAATCGATTACAATTTAATTACTTTTTGCGCTGTAAATATTACGCGATAAAAATTAAATAATAAAATTAAAAATTTCCGGCGAAAGTTCCATTAGTAATCCGCTAGTTAGCGACATCAGCGAAGCTCAGAGCGTATACATCTTAAAAAAAGATAACTCACCCGCTGTGGGACTCCCCTAGCAGCAGCAGCAGCTCGTCCGTGCCTCGGAGAGCTGCCCCCGTGCTTTTCTTTTCTATGTGACGTCTTGAGGCCGCGAAGAAATCTCGAAAACGTCGTGCGCTTTTTGCTTGTGTTCGTGTAGTTTTGCTCTGAAACAAAAACAAATATGTCAATATTAATAATTAACCTGTAGCGTTCAAATTATCTTAAGTATTAACAGTTCTCGAAACATGTGGACCAAAAGAAGAAAACTAGAATAGAATAAACAGATAGAAAGAATGCCAGAAAGTAGAATAGTACGAACAGCATGAGACAATCGCCAAGTGAAAGAAGATTATTGGGACGAACGAGGAAAAGATGGTCAAACAACGTTCATTGAGACTGAAAACCGAAGTAAAACAGGCATGAGCCTATTTATAAAGCAGGAAGAAGAAGAAGAATTAACTGTTGTCATATCATTAACGGGGGGTTAGTTACAAAAATACGTAATATTGTCGCTAACTGGGCTTAATTTCGAGTTCCCCCATCTAATTCAATTTCTTCTAAGTTGAAATTCGTGTATAATATAAACACACAAACTCAAATAACAACTAGGAGTGTTTTGGTTAGTCTGGCAACAAGAATAAAAGACCGAAATTCTATCATATTGAGTTCTTCGTCACGATGGCACACGACGTCTCGTAACTATATAAGTCAGTACAGTTTTGTAGTGAAAAAACCCTCGAAGGTGATAAGTAATTTTTTTGCTAATTAATTTAAACATAACAGGTACATTTTTTTATTCCTAGGGTATTTTTTAATGTACGGCTAATTACCGAAATAATTTTAAATTATTTGACCAAATTTTACCTTTAGTACCTTTTTGTCTTCCGATGAGGAAAGGAAGATATCCCACCTTTTGAGTATCACTAAATAATTATTTTTGTAGCCAATCCTGTAAGGCTAAGTTGCACGATGCTACTAACTCGTACTAGATACTGGGGAGAGTACTGGTGGCAAGTGTTTTACAGGTATAAATGTGCGTCTTATAGGGGAGTGCATATAGATTTTCACTTCGGAAAAAATCAAATAAGATAGAACTTTTTGTAATTTCATTAAGAAATGTTTAATAAACAACATATCAAAAAGTTCCACTCGAGAAGTGGGTGCTTCATTTTTTTATTAAACAAATGAACTGCGAAATTAGCTGTTTTTTTAAGTAACTCCGAAAATATAAATTTTAGAAAATAAAAAAAGAATGTGTGTGTACTTTGTACGCACGTAAGAAGTTATACTTCTACTACATATTATGTCATTTTTAAGACAATACCAAAAATTTAAAAAAATAAAAGAATAAAACGCACACAAACACATTGAAAAATGCCACAAAGAAAAAATGATTTCTGAACGATAATAATTGTTGGCAAAAATTTTAAATACGCATTTTCTGAAAAAAAATTATATAACAAATATACTTACAATCATAAAATGCATAAAAAAATAAAAACTTGCATCGGGAATCGAACCCGTGAATTTCAGGACGCTTTGATTCGTAATCGAAGCCTAGACTCACTCGTCCAATTCCACATTATTTGTCATGTGGAAAAATAGGATAACTGAACGTTTTACTGTTTGACAGTTGTTTTGAATATAATTAAATTATGTAGTTTAAATTTTGTGGAAGAAAATATTAAAATATAACAAAACAGTAAGAAAACAATAAAGTAGATGAAGATTGGTAGAACTTTTGTTGGTAATCAAATGAAGTATGTAAATCAAAGCATTACATACCTACTAGATAAATAAATCTACGCCAAAAAATCATAATTTAAAAATAAAAATCGGACCTAATTTGGGATTTCTCTCTAAAATCCCCATTCTTGAGAAAATAAATGTACAGTAGAGCGTCGATTATCCGAACGTCGATCAACCGAACGACCGCTTATTCGAACTATCGACTCCCGCGTCCCGCACTCGAATACCGAGCAAGCGTTAGTAATTGACGCTTAAAATATCTTCAATTTTCTTCAATATTGTATCCAAAAATAATTATGTTGTTGCAAAGACTGGACTTTTTTGTTTAGTTGCTAGTTGTCATTATCAAGATATAAATAAATATGTAGGTATATAAATATGGCTCTTATTCACTTGTGGATAAATATGTATGACTATAAATATGTGTCAATATATTATAGTTCGATTATCCGAACAAATCGGTTTTCCGAACACCTATGTCCCCCAATTAGTTCGGATAATCGACGCTCTACTGTATTTCAACCTAATCCAAATGTATAATTACAATATGATTATAATAAAAACTACTTACCAAATTAGAATGAGTTTTCCTTGTCCAAAACAGTTCAAAAGTCCAAAAATATAGGTATATGAAAACTATCTAAAAAGGCAGTATAACTATTAACTAACTTTTGTTTGTTGTTTCTTTTCACACAAATTTTAAAACGCAACAACCATAAATAATCAAACTACAGCTGTACCACAGCCGCCATATTGAATAATTTTTGACATGTCATTTGAACATCCAATCAGAACAAAGTTATAATGCGCATGCGCCGGGATCATAGGTTTTAACATATAAAAATTCACCCTCATATCGCCGGTAAAGAAGTATAACTTCAAAAACTGACTTGACCATTGCAAAATTCAGAAAATTCTACAAAAAAAAAACTTATATAAAGATTTTTCTAAAATTAAATCTGTAGCTTCTATAATTTTTTATTTTTAACGTTAAAGTCACCCTTCTCACAAACATTGGCGCACTGTAAACTAGCGTACGGCGAAGTGCACGGTTGAGTTATTTTAATGTAATTCTTTAACTAATCGACCAAATGAAATTTTACAAATTGGACATGAAAGAAGAATAATTAAACTATCTTATGGCTACAATAAAAAGAAATAAAATGTATGGGCATAAGTACGGTGTGGACGGAAAGTGAGACTTACATGAATTTTGTTTAATAATGATTTAAAAATGTGTAACTAATACAATTTTTCTTATAAAACTCTAAATTTTGCACAACTTACCTTTCAAGCATCTCACAAAACGATGTTTTATTCAAAAAAACTCAAAAATTTAATTCAAATGATACGACGTTTCAAAAAATATAATTTTTGAAAATTTCATAGTTTTACAGAATTAGCATCACTTTAAGACGGTATTACTCAAGTTTGAACAGATCTATTACAGTTTTGTAGGTGTTTTCTTTAAGATTAGGATGTATTCTTTAAAATGTACTAAATTATTTTACTTTAAAAATGAAATAAACTATTTCTTTTTAAGAAAATTAAGAATGATAACAAAAATGTAATACAAAAACCGAAAATTACCAGCTAAAAAAATGTTTATACAAAGTGGTCAAAACTTTTTTCTGTAAAACTTACCTAAAATACATTTAATAATAAGCTTCAACAAGAATAAATGTTCAATAAAAAAATTTTTTTTAGTTCTCATACAGTATGTCTGCGTAACTTCGAACCTATTGATAACTTTTTTATTATCAGTCTTACGAAAAAAACTTATTCTTTATAAAATACTCTGCACAGTATACATATAATCTAAGATGCAACCATGAAATATAAAATTTTATTAATTTTATACGAGGTATGCCAAAAAATATGAATTTCACTCAAGAGTAAAGTACCTTTATAATTCACAACATCAAAAATTGTTATTAAGAAAAGTTGTTTGGAATTTAAAAATATGTTTCAGTGTTCAATTATATCATTCTAATTAAAATATTGTGAATAATAAAGGCACTTAACTCTTAAGAAAAATTCATATTTTACATACCTCGTATAAAACTAAAAAAGTTTGATATCTGATGGAGCATTTTATGAGGAATAACTGTTTTTCGTAAAATTGATAATAAAAAAGTTGTTTTCCATGTGGTAGGTACCTAGCTACGCAAACATACTGTACAAGAGCTTCTGTATAAGAATTTTCAAATTGTAATGCCATATTCGGATTCAGCATAACCAAAAACAAAATAGAAACATATTTGATCAAAATAAAATGATGAATTCAACGATATTTTTAAAAGTATTTATACAAAAAAATTGTAATTTTTTAAACAATTAATAAACAATTAGCGGCCAAATCTGCGAGTATAACTTTTTACTTTAACATATAATAAGCTTGTTCGAATTTTTCCGAAACAATGCATGTTTTCGTTCTAATTGCAGTCCCCTATAAACGACAAAATCGTTTTTTAAAGTTTAGACGAGCTGTCAAAGACTTCGTAGCACCTCAAATAATTACCGGTACCGGCAACTAGAAGCGTGTAACGTGTAACCGATCTCTTCGGTGTTATATAGTGCATCATACAGTCGAGTATTTCATGGGAGAAGAATTGGTGGGAGAAGCTACTCGTTTCAGTAAATAGGATTGTTCTGTATTTACTCGACTGACATGAACACTCGCAGCTCGCAGCGAGTACTCTACTGGAATATAAAACACCAATTTACACAAGAAGAGTACTAAAACTCAGTATAAGTACTCGGTTTTAGTGACTCATACGAGTTACAAGCGTAGGGTAATTGAGCCTTTAATTTACAAAGTAATAATTACAGGATTTATGGAGTTAATCAATTGTTTTATGAAATAATCAGTAAATAATAGTGCGGAAACTGTAAAGACAAAGCAGTATCTGATAATGAGCTGTATAAAACACTCAACTGTTAGTAGTAAGTCGAAACACGTAACAACGATTCGCATCATCGTCATTCGTGTATATTAATTCGGCGTGTTTATACATATATCCAAAGCCAAAGCAAAGCATTTATGACCTACGTACACGTTTCTCAATTAATCTCCGGGATGTTTATTAACGGGAAGTGGTCGTTCTATTGCAACTTATTGCGCGAGAAGCTCGTTTCCTCGAGATTTACGGTGAGAAAACATACAGGAAGCACGAAAAGCCTAAAGCGTGTGCTCGATGAACATTTGCAAGATATTATCCGAACTGAAATGATATTTTGGTTGAAATATGAAAAACATGTATTAATAACTTCATTAGGTTTATTCACAATTAAACAAATGGACGACATATATCTTTAAAATTGATTTTCTGTGGCATATCGGATGCTCTACATAATAATATGTTTTTCTAAATAAAACAGCAAAAGATGGAATCAATTTCCAATTCGACTTCCAGAGCAAAAACTAGCACAAAAATTGGACACCAGGTTAATTGCAAACTGCAACTTTATACGTTGTAAAGAAAATATATATTTTCAAAACCCTACATTACTTTCCAGCTTTCCATTGATTTACATAAATATACCCATATAGATGCGTTCAAAATAATATCTATCATCATCCAATCAAATTTGTCCACTGTCGGACATAGTCCTTCTCGAGATGTCTCCAACCTTCTCTGTCCTGCGCAGCTGCAATCCAGTTTGTCGCTATTCTTTGGATGTCGTCGGTTCATCTGGTAGGTGGTCTTCCAAGACTTCAGTTCTCTGCCTTTGGCCGCCGCTCTAAAATCTTCTTTGTCCATCCGTTGTCTTTCTGTCTTGCGACGTGTCCTGACCATTTCTACTTCAAAACTTCGTAATGCGTTTTATGATGTCTTCCACTCCAGTTCTTCGCCCTACCTCATCATTTCGTATTGTGTCTCTCAAAGCTAGGCCAAGCATGGATCTTTTCATTTTTCGTTGTGCTACTTGTAATTTTCTTATTGATGTTTTAGCCAATGTCAGTGTTTCAGCTCCATAAGTGAGCACCGGAAGTACGTACTGCTTAAATGCTTTTCTTTTTAGCTTTATTAGGATGTTTTCCTTGAACACGTCTCTTAGTTTGCCATACGGTAAAACATGGAGTATTATAAATTTCAAAACGGTTTAAATCTTTATTTTAGCGAGAAAAAGGACGTCGTATGTACAACAATCGCGGTGGACAAAAAAATAGTGCCACTACGTTCGTAACGCTTTCATCTTCATTGAATAATGAAACGCCAACTTGAAAAATACTAGCAGCTATTCTCCTGTAGGTGCCGCGTCCGTATTCAGACGTTGGCCATCATCATGTTTACAAGTTCCTGAAATATTTCTCTATCGGCTCCTGCGCGAAATAATTCTTCTACCGTGGAACCACACCATTGTCTATGTCTAATACTACGCAACCATGAAAGTTTCTTTCGACCAATCCATCTCTTTCCCTCCACTTTTCCTTGTATTATAAGGCGAAGTAGATGGTATTTAGGTCTTCTAATTATATAAATCATCTAATTGTATATTCTATTCAAATTATATGGCCGAAGTATTCTGTTTTTCTCCTCTTTATCTTTATGAACGGACGTTCTAAATTCATCATTTGGCAACACACATTCATTAAATATTAGCAGCACATATTCCTTATCCGTTTACCTGCCACCTTACTTCATTACAATACAGGGTGGTTCAACTTATTCGCCTCGGTCTCTTTACGGAAAACCACTTGATATTTTAAAAAAAATTTTTTTACAAAAATATACAGGGCCTTTAATACTACTATCTAAAAATAATGTTAATTATACAGGGTGCTCCAAAAAAAGTGGTATATCAAAGTTATATTTTTTCTTATGGAATGCCCTATATCTGATAACATTATTGAATTGTACCTAAAAAATAAGCTATACTTTCATAAGGGTTCCCTATACCTAAATACAGGGTGTTTTGATTTATTTCGATTTTTATAAAAATGTAAGGTTTTAGAAAAAAATAAATATCTACGAATCTAAGAATCAGTAACAAATTCTTTCTTGGATCTTAATATTAGACTGTTTAACATATTTAAACAGATGCTTATTGCACCAAAATTTCTTACAGGGTGGTCAAAATATGAGATTGTTCTATTAACAAATTCAAGCTGTAATGAGTTACTTATTTTAAATAGAACACCCTGTATCTTACTAGTCTACCGCGTAGGAAAGTTACTTACCTTTCAATTTGTAATAGGGTTTCCTATACCTATCTTTTTACAGGGTGGTCAAAACATTAAATTTTTCTATGAACAAATTCAAGCTGTAATAACTTACTTATTTAAAATGGAACACCTTGTATCTTACTAGTCAATCGCGTAGAAAATTTACTTAGCTTTCAATTCTTATTGGGGTTATCTATACCTTTCTCCCTTCATTTTTTAAATATTTAAATATTTCCTAATTTGTAAGCTTTAAAAATTAGAATTAAGTATCTATGTCGTGGTTATGTACAACACATCGCCAACAACATGTAAACATTCTCAATATAAATGTTATTCTGTAAATTGTATAAATTCCCATGTTATACTGTAAATACCCATTTTTACATATTTTTGTACAATAGGCTTGTTTTCGTCAAAGTAGCCATTGCATTTAATTGTTTGTAATTGCGATTCAAAGATTCAAACAAAAAGTGGTGTTCTTAAATTTACTTAATAACCCTTGGGTTAATATATGGAAAATACTTATACGGAATGAAATATAATTTAAATATCTTCCAAAAAACGGCATCTAATATAGGGTATGCAGTTTAATATGTCACATGTAGGCCAAAATCAACTAAAATAATACAACACTCTGTGTGATTACATGATAACAATGACAATTTTATTAATGACAGTATCTTGTCTAAGTAAATTGCCGGTGTTGGTGATGTGTTGTACATAACCACGACATAGATACTTAATTTTAATTTTTAAAGCTTACAAATTAGTAAATCTTTAAATATTTAAAAAATGAAGGGAGATAGGTATAGGAAACCCTAATAAGAATTTAAAGCTAAGTAAATTTTCTACGCGATAGACTAGTAAGATACAGGGTGTTCCATTTAAAATAAGTAAGTTTTTACAGCTTGAATTTGTTAATAGAACAATCTAATATTTTGACCACCCTGTAAACAGATAGGTATAGGAAACTCTAATACAAATAGAAAGCTAAGTAAATTTTCTACGCGATAGACTAGTAAGATACAGGGTGTTTCATTTAAAATAAGTAATTTATTACAGTTTGAATTTGTTAATAGAACAATCTCATATTTTGACCACCCTGTAAGAAATTTTGTTGCAATAAGCATCTGTTTAAGTATACTAAATAGTCTACTATTAAGATCCAAGAAAAAATTTGTTAATAATTCTTAGATTCATAGATATTTATTTTTTTCTAAAAACTTACATTTTTATAAAAATCGAAATAAATCAAAACACCCTGTATTTAGGTATAGGGAACACTTATGAAAGTATAGCTTATTCTTTAAGGACAATTCAATAATGTTATCAGATATAGGGCATTCCATAAGAAAAAATATAACTTTGATATACCACTCTTTTTTGGAGCACCCTGTATAATTCACATTATTTTTAGATTGTAGTATTTTTACATATATACAGACCCTGTATATTTCTGTAAAGAAATTTTTTTTAAATATCAAGTGGGTTTCGGTACAGAGACCGAGGCGAATAAGATGAACCACCCTGTATAATGGAAAATTACGATTGTAGATATGATGTGTTTCAAAAAGAGATTTATTGCTAGCGCCTCAATTATATGACTGAACAAATTTATTTTATTGTGTTGCTTCCGGCTTTCAAAAGAAAAAAGTGCATAGATGTGTGAATAAATGAATTCTAAGAAACTATTAGGAACGCCAGACACAGATGTCAAATTTTCAAAAAACTAGTGTTGTGTTTTACTCCTTACAAACCATGACGTGAATATTCGTTTGGAAATCCATCGTTCTTCGAATTTTGAAGATACATTACATGGTTAGATATATTTTGTGTCTCTTGTAAAAAATGGCAGGTCGCCAAAACCTCTAAATAATAAATATTTAAATTGTTAATATTAGAATGGTATATTCGAAACAATCCACATATTTTTAACACCAATATTTTTTTTATTGTGTCAATTTTCGAATGAATTTCCATTAAGCTTCGATCAAATCCACTAACCACTTTGAAATTATCGCAGCTGCTTTTTTTATATTTTTGACGATTACCTTGAAAAACACACTTTACCAAAGCTTAGTGATCTAATCTCCCTTTTGTTATTTAAACCCCGAAGGGCTTAAACCACCTACCTAACGCCGCCGATTTTTAAATTCAATTAAAAACTCGCTTAATGAATCGATGGGTTGCTGACAATAAGGCGCCCACCTTTTTCGAGTAGAAAAATCAAAATTGATTACTGTAATTAAGAAGTTTCCAAATTAAAAGTTGCCGGCGCAAAACTTAGGCTCTATCTTAATTATAGCGCCCATATTGTAAATTTTCCTTTACGGAATTTTAATATTTATTAATTACTTCGGCCGATACCTAATTATACGCGAGAAGAGGAATTTTCGATGGATTTATAAAATCGAACTTCCCTTAAGGGTAAAACTTACTAGTCCATGTTGTGAGGTCGCTTCCGAATGAAAATTTTCTGATCCGTCTTCTTTACGGATTCCTCTACAAAAATATCCCCTGTTTAAACAAATAAGGAGAGTGCAAAGCGACATTTTTGGGCAGACATTTAAACAATTTTTTTAAATAAAGGGTGATTTATTTAGAGGTAATTTTTTTTGGTGAGGATTTGCTGGGAGATCGTGCATGAATGGTATCACCTAAAGTTGCTTTCTTATTCAGTATTGTTTGACATTTCATCCTAGAAAGACTTAACTCGGCACAACGTCTAGAAATTATTTAGCTGTATTACGAAAATAGGCGTTGAATGAGGAATGTGTTTCGTGCGTTTAGAGCGAACAAATGTTTTCCGATGGGGCCCCTTTTTGGCTTATGAGGACATAAATAAACTAAATGCCCGTATTTGGGTTGATGAGCAACCCAAAAAGGTTCAAGAGTTGCCAATACATTCAGAAAAAACCACTGTTTGGTGTGGTTTATGGGCCGGTGTCATCATCGGTCCATGTCTTGGACCGGCCAGAATGTTACTGTGAATGGAGACCATTATCGCGCCATGATAACGGATTATTTGGTACCAGAAATTGAAGTTCGCAGTTTAAGTGACATTTGGTTCCAAAAATATGGCGCCAACTGCCATATATCCCGTGAAAGCATAGCTTAACTGAGAAAACGGTTCGGTGAGCAATTTATTTCACGCTTCGGACCAGTGACTTGGCCGCCTATATCCTGCGACATCACACGTCTAGTCGTTTTCCTCTGGGGCTACCTCAAGTCCAAAGTCTACGTGAATAAACCGGCTACGATTGAGGCATTGGAGGCCAGTATTACTCGAGTCACTGGTCAAATACCAATAGAAAAGCTCGAACGCGTCATCGAGAATTAGACCTTCAGAATATATTTAAGAAATAATTGTAAACAATGGTTCTTTTTTACGACAATAAAGATTTTCAAATAAAATTAATTTTTTTCATTGTTTTTTGTTTGTTAAAAAAGTACCTCTAAATGAATCACCCTTTAAATTCAAAATATCACCTTTGTTACGGGATTTAACTCCCAACTATTCAGAAACTTCTAAAACATTAAAAAAAATAGATTAATTATTGTTTAATACGATATTTTTTAAGTTACATAATATTAAATACCATCGATGTATTACAACTTAAGTGGAGCACACGCATTCAGTGACTGTGTTCCAGAGAAATCAAGCCGATTAAGCATAAAACATATTATTGTCATATTGTATGTACAAATTGAACTGAAAGTGAACATGTATAAATAGACACGCATATATAAAAAATGATATACGAAATAACACGAGATTATCAATTCTAATTGAGTCAGTCAGATATCGTCATCAGCTGAATACACTTTTTTGTATTTAACCAACCAATAAAGTAGAGATATTAAATGTATCTTTGCTACAACCCTAAACGAAGGGTAAAACACCCCAAAAACCACCATACCTTTTTTGCTCCGGAAAATATTTTTATGTTTTTTAGACGACTTTAAACAAAAAACGTCCGTAAAGCTCATCAAAATCAAGATCTTGATAAGTAATTGGGGCTTATTTCAATTTAGATCGTTATTTTTTATTGTTAATTATGCGTGTCCACTCAACTTTTAATCTGTCGCGTGTCGCACTATATGGTGCGTCTCTGTCGCACTATATGATTGACTTATTTAATTAGCACATTGGCAATAAGTGAATAAATAAATAATTTATGAAAAAAGGCTATGTTAATAATAAACTACGAAATTTTAATAAATGTCAAGTATTTGTTGGGAAATTTTCGCATAAGTACGTATACTATCTATGTGTGACAGAGACGCCCCATATAGTACGACGCGCGGCGGCTTGAAAGTAGATTAAACCCGCATAATTAACAAGTATGAAAACAACAGTCTATATTGAAATAAGTATCTATTACTGGTCAGAATCCTGAAACTGAATGTTTACACTTCTATTTAGGCACTTGGAAACCTCAAAAATAATAATTTAAATAATGAGTTTTCATGCTTCAAAAATGCGTATTTTCGAATTTTTAAGATTTGAAATCGCTCATAACTCGAAAACTATTAACTTTTGAGAAAAATGAAAAGAGATCTTATTTGTTTACAATGACCAAAAAAATCAAAAAAAAAATATTTCCCGCAAAAAAAGTAATCTTTTGAATTTGTTAAAAAATATTGTTTAAATAATTTTGATCAAAAATTTTGCCCCCGCACTTCTGTTGTGTTTAAAGGGGACTTTTTGAACAGAAATCCGCAAAGAAATTAGATCAGAAAATTTTTTATGCGGGAGGGGCCTCACAACATGGACTATTACAGAATCTAATGATTTAGGGTAGTTTCCTTATGTTTCGTTTTTATTGCTCGTTTTATTTGTTATATTGTTATCGTTGCTTCGAATACCGTAATATTATTCGATATTTGGTCCACTCTTCTTCTCTAATTGCAGATAATTAGGACAGCAAAAGTATCGTCGAAATAATTTAGAATACTTAGTATTTCATAAAAAAAAGACACGTGTATGTAAACAAACATACATAAAAATAAATACATGAATACATTTTTCAACAAACAACACTAATGATTTAATTTGCTAATTAAAACTCCAAATAAAATATTTATATATAGTCCAGAAAGCCACTGCGCATCCGCTAGGAAAAATATTCTAATTCGGAGATTTTGCACAATCTTACTCAAAAAGGACTCCTTTTAACAAATTTGCATGTTGCCAGGACCAAAAGGTGGTCAAAAATTTTTTAAACGTTTATTTTTTGTTTTTTTCCTAAAATTATTTTTTTTGCATGGAAAAAAGTTTTTTTAGATTTTTTGGATCATTCCAAACAGAAAAGGTCTTTAGTGACTTTTCTATAAAAATGGTAGTTTTTGACATATAAGAGATTAAAAATTGAAAAATTGCGAAACCGGCCATTTTTACCCCTCAAAAACTATGTGAAAAACTGATAATTTAAATGTTGCCAAAGTAGGTAGATACTCTCTAAACATCGATTGATGAAATCCCGAAAAGTTTTTTGCAATACAATATTCAAAACTCCTTTGTTTTTTAATTGCTAATCAAGCGTGCGCGACACTATTTTCCACCGACAGTATGATGCAAATGAAAGGAATAAATTCGTTATTTCGTAAACCGGCGACTTTAAGGAAAAATCCCGGAACAGGTCGATTTTTATTTTTAAGTTATGATATTGTGGCATATATGGTATACTAGTGACGTCATCCATCTGGGCGTGATGACGCAATCGATGATTTTTTTAAATGAGAATAGGGGTCGTGTGCTAGCTCACTTGAAAGGGTCTTCAATTTTCTATTCAGTAATATAAGAATTTATACAATTATTTATACAGGGTGTCCTTCTACTTCTTTTTTTGTCAAATAATTTAATTTAATAAAAATTTTTTGGACACCCTGTATAAATAATTATGTAAATGTTTACATTAGTGAATAGAGAATTAAAGAACGTTTCAAATGAGCTACCACACGACCCCTATTCTCATTTAAAAAAATCATCGATTACGTCATCACGCCCAGACGGATGACGTCACTAGTATACCATATATGCCACAATATCATAACTTAAAAATAAAAATCGACCTATTTCGGGTTTGTTTCTTAAAGTTGCCGGTTTACGAAATAACGAATTTATTCCTTTCATTTGCACCATACTGTATACACATGTAACGGTGTCGCGCACGCGTGATTAGAAATTAGAAAACAAAGGAGTTTTGAATACTGTATTGCAAAAAACTTTTCGAGATTTTATCAATCGATATTTAAAGAATATCTACCTACCTTGGCAACATTCAAATTTTAAGTTTTTCACATAGTTTTTGAAGGTTAAAAATGGCCGATTTCGCAATTTTTCAATTTTTAATCGCTTATATGTCAAAAAGTATCAACTTTAGAGAAAAGTTACTAAAGACCTTTTCTGTTTGGAATGATCCAAAAAATCTAAAAAAAACTTTGTTCCATGCAAAAAAAAATAATTTTAGGAAAAAAACAAAAAAAAAAAACGTTTAAAAAATTTTTGACCACCTTTTGGTCCTGGCAACATGCAAATTTGTTAAAAGGAGTCCTTTTTGACTAAGATTTTGCAAAAAATCTGAATTAGAATATTTTTCCTAGCGGATGCGCAGTGGCTTTCTGGACTAATATGCTATAAAAACATCCCTCTTTAAACTGTAGTCCAAAAATATTTGTATTAATCCAGTCATGAGAGATTTGACCTCTAAAAATCATACGAATAATGTTAATTTTGAAAAAGATGCAGAAAAGTTTGCATCTTTTCCAACATGGATATTTAATTATAGTAATAATTTTACTCCATAAGGAAAAATTTCCTGTAGTTGGCTGTATACCATTAATTACAATAATTGAAGAAAAAGATCTTCTGTGTAAGAGGTAAGTATATTTATTTGAAAAAACGAATAAAGGGCCACATTAAAAAACAGAACGTTTTCGCTCTAAAGAGAGCATCATCAGTGTTCTAAGCAAGCTCTACATGCTAAGCCACCAAAAATATACATGAGTTAAAACCTTTGCCGACTAAAAGCCTTACATTGGCGTGTTATATATTAAACCCTGGCGATGGGTAAAATTTACAAAGATATACCTCAAAGCATCATATGACTATACCACGAGCATGTGGGTGGTTGAGTAAAGACAGAGAAATCAACTTTGTGAAGACAGAGAAATCAACTCAACCACCCACATGCTCGTGGTATAGTCATATGATGCTTTGAGGTATATCTTTCTTAAATTTCACCCATCGCCAGGGTTTAATATTGTAGCGTGACTATTGTAATTACTTCTAATTACAATAAAACTAGCGGTTCGTAATTTATATACGACTTTATTTATATAAGTTACAGACGAATTTATCTTATACACTAAACTTATTCACAAAATATGCCCGTATTTATACCCAGTTGTTATTCTGGAACAATCGACTCCCATCTCGAGCTATCGGCTTGTTCCGCCTACGTGACGTACCTTCCAGAATTCTCCGGCGAGGCCTAGCACATCCGATTACGTCATTCTCGAGGTGTTTACTGTTATACGGGGATCGGCCAAGATTTCTCTTCCGCTACACTGCTCCCCTCTTAAGATCTGAGCGTCTCGATCAGCAACTCTAAATGAAGGCCCAGGATGGCGGAATCTACACGACTCTCCAGCTCTGCATACACCCTTCAAGAAGAAATAACAGTCTACTGTCTTTGAAGGGTACGACATCTTCGGGTTCATGCAACACACAGTGATTTGTACACCAGTTCCTCTGAAGACCACTTCAAGCATGCTTCTCACAATCTTCCAATCCAGATTTTCTACTGCATGGCCTATTTTTAGTAAAGCCAAATTTTTGATGTCATAATTACACACGATTTTCTTCAAATTAGTTAGAACACGCCATATGTTCTCGTAGCTTGGCGTGTCCGTATAAGACTTTCTGGTCACCATATACAGCAAAGATCGAGGACCATCTTCCAATCGCAGTACTCTTCCAATTTTAGGCTGCTGATTTCTTAACTCGTCCAGGCGGCCGAACTTTCTATTGAATACGGACGATATTCCTTTAGTCATCTCGAGGTCTTGGGCAACACAGTGGGCCAGAGAGACGTTTTCTGGAACACCAAACAGATCTTGCTGAACTTCTGTGGTCACGCCGAATCTAGCACTCTTTCTTTCTGCGTAATTTGACATAAATTCCTTAAAACTTGGCTGTGGTGCATCTTTCATCTCCTGTTGGAGGACTCGGGCTTCCTCTGTTTCATTTGAGCCAGCATATGGTGCAAGACGATTTATGTGAATAACTTTTGGTTTACCGTTTGGTAACTTCTTAATTCTGTATATTACGTCATTTATTTTCTTCTTAACTTCATACGGACCTTCCCATTGTCTTTGCAGTTTAGGACACAGGCCTCGACGACGTTGTGGATTATAAAGCCAGACAAGATCACCTACTTCGAAGCTTTCATTCTTGCAGCGAGAATCATATTGATCTTTCATTCTGTCACTGGCTATCTGGATGTGTTGTCGGGCAAGTTCATGAATGTTGTTCATTCGTAACTTCAGGCGGTCTACGTATTCTTCGCCTGCAACATATTCCTCGGAAGGTCTGCAGCCAAACTCTAGGTCGCAGGGCAAACGAACTTCACGACCCAACATCAGGCAGGTTGGTGTTTGACCTGTAGTTTCATTCACGGCCGAGCGGTAGGCCATCAGGAATAAATGAATGTGTTGGTCCCAATCTCGCTGATGTTCAGATACAACTTTGGACAAGTGTTTACCCATCGTTCGGTTCATCCTCTCGACCATTCCATCTGATTGAGGATGCAGGGGTGTTGTTCTGGTCTTATTGGCACCAATCAATTTACAAACGTTTTGGAAAACAGCTGACTCAAAGTTTCGCCCTTGGTCGGAGTGGATCTCCAAGGGAACACCAAATCGGCTGAAGAATTCTTTAACAAGTACCTCTGCAACGGTAGCAGCTTCTTGATTCGGTAATGCATAGGCCTCGGTCCATTTCGTAAAATAATCCATGGCTACCAGGATGTATTTATTTCCAGCATCAGTTTCTGGAAATGGACCTGCAATGTCGATTGCTACTCTTTCCATAGGACTGCCAACATTGTACTGTCTCATGGGTGCTCTCTTTTTACCAACTGGACCATTACCGGATGCACACAGTTCACATTTCTGGCACCATCTTCTTACATCATCTTTACAGTTCACCCAATAGAACCGTTCTCGAACCTTTTGCAGAGTCTTCGTAATACCAAAGTGTCCACCTGATGTACCGTCATGCAACTGACGCAATACTTCTGACACTTTACTTTTAGGTACAATCAACTGAAGCTTAGATTCTGTACCATCATCGTTCTCAAAGGTTCTGTACAGAAGATCATCTTTTAGTATCAGGCAATTCCATTGGCTCCAGTAGGCCTTGACTTCCGGACTACATGCACTAATGTTTTGCCAACTAGGTCTCTCACCTCGACGCATCCAATCCAATACTCTTTTTATACACGGATCGTCTTCTTGGGCTTCTTGTAACTGTCGTGGCTGCCATTGCTCATTAACGACGGTAGTTCGTCTCACAGGGCAAAGCTGTTCATCTACTTTAAGCCGGTGATTACAACTTTCACTGCATGGCCGTATCGAGGAAGCATCTGTATTTGAACCAACTCTTCCAGCCCTCTTCATGCGTCTCTTCGGCATCGTGTCACGAATCACCCTCCGTACCATTTCCACCAAACGTTCATCTTTTCTCTTATCGCCTTTTTCCACGGTTATTACTCGATTGTTTCGGGAAGCTTGGCTAGCTGCTTCGTGTTCCAAGGCAATAGCAAGTGCTTCATCTAAAACTTTCGGTCTTGCTAGTCGTAAAGCTTTCTGTAGTTCACTATCTTTCAGCCCATTGACAAAGGTATCTACCGCAATTTCTTCTAAAACGCTGTCTGGCACCTCCGGATAAGCCAACCGCACCACACGAGCCACATCTGCTTCAAATTCTTGCAGATTCTCACTTGCTCGTTGACTTCTATTTCTCAGTTGTGCTTTGTATAGTTGTTGTAGATGGGCATCTCCATAGCGTTTTTCTAGACGAGTGAACAAGGTCTGGTAACAATTTTCTTGACCCTTGGGAATTGACCTTAATATATCTGCAGCATCACCTCGTAAAGCAGCAGTCAAGGAAACAGCCTTTTCTTGTTCGGTCCAATGATTGGCGGTCGCAATAGCTTCAAACTGTCTAAGATATATGGACCAAGAGGACTTTCCATCAAATGGTGGTAATTTGAATCTCATATTATGCGACGTTTCGTCTCTCGGTAGTTCATCTTTCACTAAAGGATCTAACGCTGCTGCATTAACTGACGGTTGCACTTTTGTATCGGTTATCATGCTCTCTAATTCTTTGATCTTCTCTTCTACGGCCAAAACTACTGCATTAACTGAAGGTAGAACTTTCGTATTGGTTACCATAGTCTCTAGTTGTTTGATCTTCTCTTCTAACATTTCTTTATTGTCGTCTACACTTTTCTGTATCTTATCGAATGTTCTAGAAACTTCTTCAAATTTCTCATTGTTCTGTTTACAAACTTCTTCAATTTTTTCGTTGTTTTGCCTACAGACCTCTTTAAAAGTTTCTTCAATCTTTTGAGAAGTCTCGTCGAATCTTTTAGCAACGTTTTCGAATTTCTCGTCGCTTTTTCTACTAACTTCTTCAAGTTTCTCGTTGTTCTGTCTACTAACTTCTTTAATTACTTGAGAAACACTTTCAAATTTCGATAAGATCGCTTGTTCTGCTGTCTGGAAGTGGAACGTCTTTGGGTCCTCTCCATTCTTCTTGAGGACCTCGTCGAGTCGTGCTTTCAGGACTTTCTTGGACCCACTGGCATCTTGCTCGTACTCTTCTAATTGTTCACGGAGCTGTTTTAGCGAGAGTTCTTCTAGCAACATCTTTAGTCGGCACACACGTACTTTTCACAATGTCTTTTAAGTCTTTCCGAATACCGAACAATCAACGCACTCCGGTTATTCCCGACGAATAAAGTTCAAAAGTCTTTTAAAGTCTCTCTGTAATTCACTTATTTATATCGCACTAAGTTTACCGAACACCGACACCAACTGTAGCGTGACTATTGTAATTACTTCTAATTACAATAAAACTAGCGGTTCGTAATTTATATACGACTTTATTTATATAAGTTACAGACGAATTTATCTTATACACTAAACTTATTCACAAAATATGCCCGTATTTATACCCAGTTGTTATTCTGGAACAATCGACTCCCATCTCGAGCTATCGGCTTGTTCCGCCTACGTGACGTACCTTCCAGAATTCTCCGGCGAGGCCTAGCACATCCGATTACGTCATTCTCGAGGTGTTTACTGTTATACGGGGATCGGCCAAGATTTCTCTTCCGCTACAATATATAACACGCCAATGTAAGGCTTTTAGTCGGCATTTTAAGGGTTTTAACCCATGTATTTTTGGTGGCTTAGCATGTAGAGCTTGCTTAGAACACTGATGATGCTCTCTTTAGAACGAAAACGTTCTGTTTTTTAATGTGGCCCTTTATTGGGGTTTTCAAATAAATATACCTTTTACACAGATCTTTTTCTTCAATTTTTAATAATTTTACTTTTGGAAAAACGTAAAACATATATTTTACTAAGATTCTTACGCAACCAAGAAACGTAACAGATAATTTTGAACAAAATTCTTTATTGCCTTTTTTTTGTAGAATAAACCGTCCTCTGAGAAAGGATACTTGAAACGACCGGCGATTTTGAATATCCGACATGTCACTGTGGAATCACGGTCACTTCGAAACATATTACATGAAATTTCGATTTTGAGCTTAAACAACAAATATGTGGCATTTGAATTCTGCCTAAAAACGCTAAATTTAAACTTTCACAATTCTACACACTATCTAAATCGTTTAAAATTGCTTTTTTCAATTGCAAAAAGACGTTTTTCGAAATTAGATGTTATTGCACAAGTAAGTTTGCTTTTCGAAATTAGACGACTTATTTATTTATCTATTTATTTACAAATTTTATTTAATTTTATTTATTTATTTATTTATTTACTTCAGCTACAAATTCCATCCAAAGCCTTTAGGGAAGCACTTCCCGTGAAGTAAGATCACCTCAGCGAAAAAATCGGTAATTATACCCATACGTAAAAAAAGTGATACTTTAGTGCAAAACTATCGGCCTAAAACGCTTCTTACCAGCCCTGCACAGATATCTGAAAAAGCTTTGTCAGAACGGTTAAATAAATATCTTATAAAGGTGTGGCATTGGTAGAGGAAATCTCAAAATTATTACAAAGTGTCCTTAAACAATAGAATATCCCAAATAACTAGAGGGATACATTTTTAACCGTATTCAGAAATACTCTATCTGTTTAAAAAATCCGTTTAACAATCCCACAAAAAATAATGAAGTAATTTAATGCGAATATTGTTGTTAAGCAGCTGTTACCTGGTATGTATTAATTATAATGATAATGGAAAATAGAAAATGAATTAATTATTTTCCTCTATAATGAACGCGATGAAATTTCATTTATTTAGGAACTAGTGTCGCCATTATGAATATGTGGATGAATAAAAAGTGTTATTCGGTAGAAAACACAAACAATTCAACACGGCGCCAGTGCCACAGTGCTACAGGAAATGAAAAAGTTTAAATTAATGTTGAAACATTTTGTTTTAGACTTGTTTTAGGAAACAAATATGACTAACAATCAAAAGCGAAAAAAAAAGTACAGGCTATGTTAAATATGAATTTCATGTGGAAGATATACACTGGTTACTTATTTAATTTTAATTTTATTGATTGTTTAATCATCCATAACAATTAAAATAGGAAAAGATAAAAAATTAATGATAAAAAATACAAAATTTTTTTCTCTGACTGAAAAGTTCTTGTACGACTATTAAAAGTCGTACCTGTTCCATAAAACCTGCGAAAAAATCATCAGAGACGATCAGTCCCCAGATTCAGAGCCGACATAGGAACGAGAGAAGGCCTGTTCAGTTTATGGTAGGGGAACCCAAGCGGTGATTTTTGCAGTAACTCAAGCGTGTCAGATTATCATATTTAGAGAAACCTGGTACCCTGTAGATGTACTTCTATCATATATTGGCTCTAAACACAGGGGATTTCGTTAAGAGGGGGCCGAAAAAAAGTTATCCTTAGAAAAACTCGAATTCGTCAGATTACGATCAGGTAATCTGACGATTTGGGCGGGGCGCAAGGAAATGGGTGAGTCACAAAGTTTCACAAGAAAAAAGATAATATTTCGTGAAATGAACGATAGATCTAAAAACTAAAAAATACGTGCTCAATATTTGTTAAAAATCTATCGAATGATACCAAATAGACTCCCCACGCAGAGGGGGAGGTAAATTTAAAATTTTAAATACGGATCCCGCGATATTTCGCGGAATGAGCATCAGATCGAAAAACTGAAAAATACACTTATTCAATATGTTTGAAAGATCTATTAGACAAGGCGAAAACGGCGGGTTCGAAGGGAAAAATAATCCCATGAGATTTTTTTGCATAATCACACTCGTGAGACATCCCAGAATAAGGTTGAAGAAGTCGCCCACGCGAAAAGTGGGCCAATTTTTTTTAACATTTTTTTTTAATCAAATTGCAAGAATCAATATTTGGGGCCCGAACAATTTTTTCTTTAATTTTTTGGACCATTCTGGACAAAAATGATCTCTTATAATTTTTCTCTAAAGTTGATCGTTTTCGACTTATAAGCAATTTAAAATTGAAAAAAACGAAAAATGGCGATTTTCAAGGCTTAATAACTAGGTTAAAAGTTATTATTATGAAAGTCAATTTATGACTAAATCAAAGTTTAAAGCCCCCCCTACAAGATCATGAAGAAATTTTTGTCATTATTTTATTACTAAGCTGTTATTTTTAAGTAATAATAATAAGCGCCATGCACGTGTGCGGCATCTGTAAATGCTGAGTGCGAGAGAGAAGCCATTCCAGCAGTCCAATTGTGCATCTTACTCGCACTCACATTTACAACCGCGTCAATACGATCTAACCGCTCATTGTTTTTAATTAAAAATAACAGCTTAGTAGTAAATTAATGACACAGATTTCTTCAGGATCATGTAGCGGAGACTTTAAACTTTGATTTAGTCACTTTCTGACTTTCATAATAATACTTTTTAACCGAGTTATTAAGTCTTAAAAATGGCCATTTTCGCGTTTTTCAAATTTTAAATTGCTTATAACTCGAAAACGATCAACTTTAGGGGAAAATTATGAGATACCTTTTTTGTCAACAATGGTCCAAAAAACCTAAAAAAAATTAGTCCGGGCCAAAAATATTGATTTTTACAATTTGATTAAAAAAAATTGTTAAAAAAAATTGGCCAACTTTTCACGTGGGCGACTTCTTGAACCTTATTCTGGGATGTCTCACAAATGTGATTATGCAAAAATATCTCATGGGAATATTTTTCCAACGAACCCGCCGTTTCCGCCTTGTTTATATCGAACGACATAAAACACGACCCTCCACGGAGGTGGTGTGGACGATTACTTTAAAATTTTAAATAGGAGCCCCCATTTTTTATTACAGATTTGGATTCCTTACGTAAAAATAAGTAACTTTTATTTGAAACATTTTTTCGAATTATGGATAAATGGCGCTATAATCGTAAAAAACGATTGTTAAAAATGGAAAATTAAATTAAAAATGGACAGTCCCCACTAAAATGGAAAACTTTACTTAACTTTTTTTGGTTTTAGAACCTACTCTTCACAACCCAATAGGTCCGAAAAGCTCTCGAGTAACTGCACATTTAGCATACTTTCCTCCCCCACTATTACTAGTTTTAGCCCAAAAACCAGTAGACTTTGCTACAACCAATTTTTAGCTACAACCAATAGAAAAATATATTTCTTTGGTTCATAGACTTATGATAGAGGCAAACATGACCATTAGAACGTTTGCAAGAAATAGGTTTAGATGGGAAATACATCAAACTCCTGAGACAAGGAACAAGAACTTTTCAACACAGTGAAAGTTAGAATGACATCATACCTAGGCCATATTATACTGAGAAAAAATAAGTAGCGATTTACTCAACTAATAGTGAAAGAAATGATCGAAGGAAAGAGAGGACCAGGCAGGAAAATATTATCGTGACTAAGAAACATCCGACAATGGTCAGGGCGAAATTTTGAACAGCCAATAAGAAAAGCTGACGGCAGAGGAGTTTCCAATAAATCTAGTAGCCAAATTCCATTGAGAAGAGGACACGTTAAGAAGACTCTGTTGTTTAACATTAAGCTGTTGGAGAGTACAAGACCCTTTTAAACTAATTAAAGCGACGACTCTGACATAATGTGTTACGTTATTATTCTGGTCGTTTAACAAACTTTGCGCAGTGACTAAAAATTTGCTGTTTAATATTAAAACGTCATATAATTTGGGGTACATTTGGTGATATGGAATAAAATTAATTCAATCAAATATTCACGGTCGGTTATTTATTAGTAATAACTGGAGGGTATATGAAAACTTTATAACGTTGGTAAATAAAGCTCTTCTATGCATTTATTTGGATTTAACTAACTTTTTATGCAGATCCATAGATCCCGAGTTTGAACAATCCTTATAACAGTAGGCTATTGAAAAATTCATTATTGAATGGCATTGGTCGCCGCAAGATAGTGCAGGATTGATATACACTATACAGCATTATTAAGTTTCAATTTTATGCCAATTTGATACCGAGGAGAAGGATTGGTGTCCTTTGTGTATAAGAAACTCGTTGTAAAGGTAATAAATCGAGGGATCTAGGAGATGGATTCGAGTTAATATATAGTAGTTCGAATGGTTATGGCAGAAATGGAGTAGGTATTATTTTGAGTGGAAGGAACATGGTGTAAAGGTAACCAGAAGAAGTGATAGGATAATGAGCGTTTAACTGAATGCAAGCTATACCAACGTGTATAATGTTGTGCTCTACAGAAGAAGTCAGCTAAAAGAGGATAACCAACTGTAAATTGATAAAGGGTGGGTGTGTAGCTAATCAACAAATCAACACTTATCGGTAATAGTAGATATGGACATAAAGGTGAAACGGAAAGTAAAGCAAAAAGGACACCAGAAAGTAAAGTGGTGTAAGTTAAATGATAAGGATTTGCCAAGAGTGTTAAGAGTGCTGGAAGAGTTTGGGGAAAAAGATACGGTCGATGACTGGTGGGAAGCCAACAGCAAAGTTATGGTACGAGTGGGAGAGGAAGTGCTAGGAGAAACATTTGATAAAGGGCCTCCTAGGAAGAAAGAAACTTGGTGGTGGAATGATGAAGGACGTATGACAGGTCTAAAACCGAAGAAGATAAGGGAGACATACAAGGTAGTAAAGAGGAAAGTAAAGCGTGCTGCAGCTGCTGCTAAGAAAATATCGTCTGCATAGCTGTATGAAGAACTGGAAACACCCGGTGATGAAAAGGTTGAAAAGGTAAAACAAGAGACAAGTCTGAGTATAAGTACTTTAGAAAGTTGCTACACGAACACCAAAGGAAAGACAGAAAGCGGGATCCCAAATGAGAATGTACTTCTTCTTCTTCTAGTGCCGAGTCCACTAATGAAGGTTGGCTATAACCATTGCAAATTCGTCTCTATCTTCTGCTTTTCTGAAAAGCGTTTGTGTGTTTAATCTGGTCCAGTCGCGAATGTTTTTCAGCCAGGATACTTGTCGTCTATCAGAACCCCTTTTTCCTTCTATTTTATTCTTCATAATCAGCTGTAATAACTCATACTTATTATTTCTAAGTATGTGCCACAAATATGCTGTTTTTCGTTTTTTAATGGTGGTCAAAGGTTTTCTGTCTCTTCCCATTTTGTGCTATACAATTTCGTTCGTAATATGATCCATCCATCCATCCAATGGCACTACAGCCCAAATCGAGCCCTGGCCTCCTTCAACAAGCTTCTCCAGTCATTTCGATCTACCGCTGTTCTTTTCCACGAACGCGTTCCCAGGAAGTTCCTGGCATCCTCATCGACTTCGTCTTCCCATCTCTTTTTAGGTCTTACAACAGGTCTTCTTCCCTGCATTATTGCATTCAGCAGTTTTCTGGGGATTCTATTCTCATGCATGCGGACCACGTGCCCTGCCCACCGTAATCTCTGCAGTTTAGTGTATTGTGCTAGAGTTGGTTCGCAATATTGCTCGTATATTTCTCTATTATACTTAATTCGCCAGTTGTTATTTTCACTTATTGGGCCCAGTATCCTACGTAATACTTTTCTTTCAAACACATCTAATGCATTGGCAGATTTCTGTGTCACCACCCATGTTTCGCAGCCATAACTTACTATGGGCCTGATTATTGTTTTATATACCCGGAGTTTTGTTTTCCGGTGTACGTTTCGCGATTTGAATATGTGGCCCATCGTAATATGATCGGTTTACGGTATTTTCAAAATCCTCCTAAAAAACCACATCTCAAAAACTTCCAGCTTTCCATGCGATATCGGAATTTCAGATTGAGTCTTTGGTTACTCAGAAATTTCCTCATCTTAAAAAGGCTGTTCTTGATCTAATTTCTGCTTTCGGATTTAGATCTTCTGTAATCCAGACTCCTTAGTATTTCATTTTGTTCACTTGTTCGATATCCTCATTTTTTATCTGGACCCTTGTTACTACTTTACACCTCTTACTGATCACCATGGTGTTCGTTTTCTTTTTGCTTATTGGTAAACCAAACTGTTCCCCATTATCACAAATTGTGTTTAGTAGCGTCTGCAGGTCTTTCTCACTTTCAGCAATGATGACTGTATCGTCGGCATAATGGATGTTGTTTATATTTTCACCATTTATCTTTATACTTGTTCTGAGAATGTAATGACGGGGATAACGAGAGACGAGGTTGTCGACTCGTTAAATAGCATACAGAATGGTAAGGCAGTCGAATCTAATGGAATGCCTGTGGAGTAGGGATGGCGGTTGTTGACAAAATACCGGTTTTCGGTTATACCGTTTTTTGTTACCTACGATTTAACCTACCGGTTAAAACCGGCCAAAAAAACCGGTGGTTCCAAAAACCGATGTTCGGTTTTTTGAGTCACAGCCAGTACCCAATAGGTTACATTTACATTGCGCTTCAGTTTGCGATAGGGGAATGTGGTCTATAGTGGGACACTTTTGAACATTTCAGTCTTTCGGTTGCATCTCTTATTTTTATAAAGGTTTGAACGTATAAAATCACTGCTTTGAATATCCTCGATTATGTGTCAATTGAAATTTTAGATAAAGTTAATAGAAAGGACTGCATAATCATTGTCCCAGTATGAACCATTTGTCCCAGTATGAACCAATATTGGTTCATAGTGGGACTCCTATTGGTTTATATGGGGACACATATGGTCCATACTGGGACCGTATAGTTGAAGCAGGAGATAAGTAGGTGTTGATGGGGAATCAATATTAAAAATATTAAGAAATTTATTTATATAAAAATTAAGATTACAGAAAGCATTTAAAACATTTTAAATGGAGAAAAATCAAACTGGAACTGTAGCTGATTTGCTGAACGTTCCGTTGAACCTATTGCGCTAGGTTTTGGTAAAACCCTAACAATACTATCTTGTTCTATTGTGTCTATATCTTCTTTTTCGGGATAAGTAAATGTATTACCCAATGTTTTACGAAGGAAGGAAATCACATATTCACCGTTAATAATATCTTCAACACATCCAGTATAATGACGAACAGTTTTTTTGGTAGGGTATTTCACAATAACAAAATCGCCAATATGAATATCTGGTTCTAAATCATTGTCCTCATCGTCACAAAGTGCGTTTAATTCCATGTCGTCGTCTGTTTCGGACTCTTCAGAGCTTGATTGGCGTTTGTACCTTTTGTTAGGTAATAAATCTACACTACATATGTTCTTATTTTTTTTAGTTTCTATTTTTTGTAATGCTCCAAACACTTGTTTTGTGACTTTCTGTTTCTTGTTTTCTTTTAACTGTTTCTTTTCCTGTCTTTGTCTATACTCTCTTCTATTTTATCTTTTATAGGAGTGTCTGTAAGTACTAGTGATTGCCCCTTCTTTCTTTTGGTGGTATTATTTCTAGGAGGTGCTTTTGGATGAGGCCTAATGACTTCAGGTGTTATTAATATTAATGCTCTAGAATGAGAAGGTCCAGCTACTGGAGGTAAATCAGAAGGTTCAAAATAGGCAGTATTAATTTCATTTGAATCAACTGATATCTTTTCTATGGGAACAATATAAACCTCAGTGGATGACTGGGGTGGAGTGTTTGCTTCGGTTGTTGTAGTATTTTGAGGTTCTGGATTTGGTAAAGCTGCAACTCCAGACGGTCGATCTGTGACATAAGACATCATGAAATCTTGGTCTGTAAAAATGTTGGAATTCAGCGGAAAAATTCCAGTTTTCTGGAAACCTTTTAAGATATTGGTTGGGGTAAAGGCTAAAGGAAATGCTTTACCAACAATTTCACTTATGTTATAAATTGTTAAAGGTGTACCCGGGTGATTAATCATCCATTCATCAGATGCTCTATTGTAATATGACTTGAAGGGCCCATGGCAGGAAACATCCAAAGGCTGCAGCCGATGACTGCAGTGTGGTGGTATGGTCAATAATACTATGCCATTATCTTTTGCTTTCTTTAAAACATCAACTGCATAATGGCTTTCATGATTGTCCAATATAATTAATATCTTTTTAGCAGGAGAGCAGTTAGTATGTTTGATAATATGATCCAAACATTCTGAAAATGTGTTCGCAGTCATCCAACCTGAAGGAAATGCGGAACCACCAGAACCAGGAGGAGCGTGTTGTAACATTTTTGGGATAAATTTTTTTCTTGGGAAAACCATAAATGGTGGAATAAAAGTACCATTTGCAGATATTACAGAACACATTGTTACTAAAATACCTCGTTCTCCCGAAGTGATTTTTCCGACTTGTTTGCAACCACTTTGCGCTAATATCTTTGGAGGCTTGTGAACAGTCGTAACTCCGGTCTCGTCTAAATTATAAATGTCACTTGCACAAAATTTATACTTTTGAAGCACACTCGTTAGATTTTTAAAAAACTCACTAACATTGTGTTTGTTAAAGCTTGTCGCACGAGACAAACTGGTAGCTTCCGGTGTGCGTAACTTCAACCGCGAATTACGATGTCGGAAATTTTTCATCCATTCAGTCCCAGCAGCACCATTTAAATTCCAAGAGTCTGGTATAACAATTGAATTTGTGATGGCAAAAGAATAAGCCAAAATTCTAGTCTCTCTTTCAGTTAAACCGTAGCACATATAAGAGGCATCAAGTAAATATTGTGCCAACATAGCTTCTTGTGCTTCAGTAAATACGGATTTATACCCATGTTTTTGTGTAAAATCATACTTCTCTGTTTCATCACCTGAGAGAGCCTTATATTTTGAAACATGACGCTGCAAAGTCGATTTTGATATAGAGTTTATTGCTGCTGCTTCTCTTAAGGTTTTCTGACCGCTGATTACTTGTAGGACAGCTTTCTTTATCTGGTTTGCTCTTTCCAAGTGAAGTATCGCACTATCTTCATAATGATCTTGTAGCTTTCCCCTCGCCCACTTAGGCATTGTTAAAAAATCTGTAACAAAATTAAACAAGATATAAAAATTATCATCTTTAATTGTTTTTTATTCAATTTGGCAACATTGATATGTTTTAAATATACAAAAGTTAAAAATATTTAATTAGAAACCTACTTTTAAATAAAAATCATCAGAAAAACGCTTAAAACATACACTATTTACATGCGTCCCAGTATAGACCACTTTTTTAGATGTCCCAGTATGCACCACATAGGTATTTCCCAGTATGAACCATTCCACGAAAAATAAATTCTAACTGATTACCTAAAATTGGCAACACGAAAACAAATATTTACTAGCCGATCTACTCTCTCATATCATAACCTTAAAACATACTAAGTATGGTTTTAAAATGTTTACTAATAAAAAAGTTATAAACGAAATTATTTGACTCTAAATGTAGAAATGACATATATTTACTTACCTTTTTATTGAAAATATTAAATATTTCTTTTATTATCGACCGGAAACCGCAAATTAATCACAAAACACAACGTGTCTGAACATATGACTCAACACAAGTGATTTGAGGTGTTCGACGCAATTTACAAGGTTGCCAGGTCATTTGTCCCACTATGAACCATGTCCCAGCATAGACCACTCTCCCCTACTCCATTCGAATGGATATCGGTCCATATCAGTATAGTAATCAGTCATCAGTGTTGTGAAATCGGTTTCAGTCAGCTTTAAATTTCTCATTTTCGCGCGGTGGGCAAAAAATTTTCACATTGTTTCTCTGAATTCAGTATTTTTTCCACTTACCCGGTTTTTCACCGGTTATTATTTTAAAAAGAAAAAACCGGTTAAAACCGTGACAAAAAAACAACCGGAAAAACCGAATATTGAAGAAGAAAAAAACCGATTTTAGGTTATAACCGGAAGGTTTTTCCCATCCCTACTGTGGAGCTTTCTAAGGCTTTAGGAAAGGAATCGGATATTTTGTAGCAAAAGATAAGTAGGATATATGAGGAAGAAAGGATGACCAATGCACGGAGAGAGAGTGTGATGGTATTACTGTATAAAGATAAAGGGGACATTCAGGACTATAAGAACTATAGGCGGATATAGTTAATGTAGTACACAATGAAAATTTGGGAGATAATTGTAGAGAGAAAGGTTAACGAGAGAGACATCGATAGGGGAAGAACAGTATTGGTTTATTCCAGGAAGAAGGATAACAGGATACCTTGTTAGCTTTAACACAGTTGATCGAGAAATACGACGAGAAGAAAAGAAAGCTACATTTGGTATATAGATCTTGAGAAGATGAACTTTCCTTATACGCCAGTCAATGGAAGCAAGAATAGGATATTGCCTCCGAATTCTATCCTACTGCATGGATTTTATTGAAATTTTGGGAATAGCTTCTACTTATCTTCTAATTCAAAGTCTACCCTAAGCCGATGTGTGCTTTTATCTTGGGGGTGGTTCCCACCCCTTCTCAAGGGTGGATTTTTTTTGCTTAAAATAAACACGGAAGTGGCTAGAGAACCCAATTCTAAGCAAAAACTGCTCTATAATTTTTTTCTTTTTGAGTTATTTTGGGTTGAAAATTAGCTGTTTTCAGTGAAACATAACACCTTTTCGAACGGTTTTTTGCGAATACCTTAAAAACTATTGTAGCTTATAAAAAAACAAAGAGATAGATTCGTCCTTAAAAAAGAGGTATGGTAGATGAAAAGAGTTTGTTTTTTTTGTCCATGCTCAAATCGGTGCATTCAACTTGAAACAACAGAGAAACGGTCGATTTTAGGTGTATAATGCTGCCAATACCTTTTGTAGTGCTTGAAAAGACACCTTTAAAATGAGTAATATAAAAGGTCGATTACGTTCAAACTGAGCGAGATATGCTGCAAAAACATTGATGACTAATTTATTTTAAGAAAAAATGAGAAGTATATTTAACCCCTCATCCACCAGAATTTAAATACATAGTTTTCCTTGTACAATACCTTTTACTATAGTGTGATTTCTATGTTCAAAAAGTTGGACGGGTTTAAAATGAATGGTTTGTGAAAAAAAAAGATCAAATTATAGAGTGCATTTTTAAATTTTCTTAAAAATGTTCCGTTTCTCCATGTAATTTAAAAATGATAAGAGATACAGTAATGAAAAACAAAAACAGAATTATTATCTAAAAAACTTAAATTTTTGTGTGGTGTCTTTTTTTCGTACCCATCTCTTTCGAGTTTCATGGAGGAAAAGGAAGATTTTTAATAAAATTTAAAAAACCATTCATTTTAAACCCGTCCAATTCTTTGAACATAAAAATAACACTATGATAAAAAGTACTGTAGAATAAAAACGATGTATTAAAAATTCTGATGGATGATGGGTTAAATACACTTCTCAATTTTTCTTAAAATACATTAGTCATCAATTTTTTGCAGCATATGTCGCTTAGTTTGAATGTAATCGACATTTAATATAGCTCATTTTAAAGGTCTTTTCAAGCACTACAAAATGTATGTTCAGCATAAAATCGTCCGTTTCTCTGTCATTTCATGTTAAATACACCGATTTGAGCATGCATCAAAAAACAAACTTTTCTCACCTACCATATTTATTGTTGTGTTACAACTAAAAGGTTCATGATGGAACGAATCTCTTTGTTATTTTATAAGCTACAAAAATATTTTATATAATTTTTTTCGCTAGATGCATAGTTTTTAAGGTATTCGCAAAAAACCGTCCGAAAAGGTGTCATTTTTTTAATGAAAATGGTAAATTTTCAACCACGAATAACTCAACAAGTATTGAGTTTTCAAAAAAAAATTATTGAACAGTTTTTGCTCAGAATTAGGTTATCTAGCAAGTTCCGTGCTTATTTTAACCAAAAAATTTTCCACCCCCGAGAAGGGGTGGGAACCACCCCCAAGATAAAAGCACACATCAGCATAGGGTAGACTTTGTTTCTTGAGCTAGTCCCTACTTACTGTGAAAATATCAAGTAAATCGATGTAGTAGCATGGAATTCGGAGCCAAATACCCATATTTGGCTCCCTATATAGGCATAGAACTGTCGTCCCTATTAGAAATAATAAGAAAATAATACAATTTTTTATAAACGAATCAAACACATTGGATATCCATTATGGTGTCCCTCAGGGTAGTGTATTGGGTCCTCTACTTTTTATAGTATATATTAATGATATAGCTTTGGTAACTAATTCACTGAGTGGAGTTAACATCATCAGTTATGCGGATGATACCAACATTCTAGTCACAGAAACATCCGATCAAAATTTGCAAAATAAAACTACACAGATACTATCCACCATCAACAGTTATTTCTTATCCAACAAACTAGTTTTAAATGAAGAGAAATCAAAGTATATGATTTTCACGTTAAATAATTTATTAAACCATCAAGCTACTATACAAGCAGCAATAGATAAAACAGACTGCACGAAGTTGCTGGGGGTCCTGTTTGACAGTAATTTTAAATGGTCAAACCACATTTCTAATTTGAAATCCAGATTAAGTAGCGCATGTTATGCATTGAGAATTCTTTCACGTCTCTTTAATACATCAATATTAAAAACAGTATACTTTGCCTATTTTTACTCAATAGCCAAATATGGCATTGAAGTCTGGGGTTGTACCTCTGAATTAGAGCAGATATTCGTACTTCAGAAAAGAGCTATTAGGATAATTTATAAAATCAAATTTAGAGATTCTTGTAGAGGCATCTTTAGACAAAACAATATTCTTACTATTCCTGGTCTGTATATATTTTCGTGTATAATGTATTTACATTGCAAAATTTATGAATTCAATAAATTTCAATTTAACCATATTTATTCAACAAGATTCAGAGACAATCACTTTATGCTTCCACAACATCGTTCTGTTTTGTTGGAAGGTAGCACACATTATGCAGCCATAAGTTTCTTTAACAAATTGCCAATAGATATACGAATGAATTTACATCAGCCAAACTTTCGGAGGTGTGTACATCAATACATTTGTGAGCTAGAGTCATATTCTAAAAATAACTTTTAAGTATGTTTTGTCATATTTATTAATTTATATACTTTTGTATGTCTGTAACTTTGACTTGTCTCATACATGTACTTTGTACAATGTCGCATGTGATGAATAAATTGGACTTGACTTGACTTGACTATACGTTTGCAAGAACTTGAAAAAATGGCGACCCGTGCCTATACATTGAAATATAAAGTGAAAGAAGAAGACGTTTTTATTAAATGTTTTCTTCCCTCAGAACGACTATTAACAATGAATCTCTACACTATTCCTTAAACAAGGACGTAAATATAAAATGTCACAAATTATTTAAGGAAATATTGGTTCCTGATGATAAAACTTAAATGTTTTATTTAGCAGCAATTAAGCAGTTTATCAATTAGCAAATAAAGAGGTGATGTGCATTCAAGTCGAACCTCTTGTGTCCTGACCGGAATTCCGTCGTGTTTAATCAAATTAGCAGTACTGGAAATACGTAACAGCAGCACCAAAGGCTCCATCGCCATCGTCCTAATGTAATTTCCAAATTAGCTACTACGCATGCATACCGAATTCCTTAATGGATTGCGACCCCTTGCCTTGCAGCCAGCATCCGCGGATGCGGGTGACGAAAAGTGGTACAGCCATTTCGCTTTTTTCTCTATGAATATTTTATAAGAATGAATATTGAAATGCTTGCTACACTATAAAAAATTGCCGAGAGGGAGAAATTCCTCTTTCCTTAGATGAATAAATGTTGGAAAACCTGTTACACAACATGGTTAAATTAGAAAACAATAACATTTAAAGTTGTTACTTTTTCATTTTAACAAAAGAAACATACATTTTTTTACATATACCTACATTAATGGTAAATAAGAGAAAAAACTAAAAAATTATGAAAACTCATTTTAGTAGTAGGTACCTTTGTTGGCATAACAAGAAACAATGAAACTATAACATACCGTCAAACGTCTGAACAAATCAATATCACTTTTATATCAACAATATGGAATTTGATAATTAAGTTTAATAGAATATTGGGCATTAAATAGCTAGAGTGGAGCCCGATTTGGACATTTGACAACAGAAGACAGTCATAAACATAGGAGTCCGTCACGGCGATTCACAGAGCCCTTTCATATTTAATTTAATAATGGACAAAATAATAGAAAACTTTCCAAGAACAGCTGGATTTAAGATGGGTAACACATTCTTTAGAGTCGTTTGCTTGCTACGTTGACGATGCTGTCCTTATCGCCGATTCTAAAGACAATCTCCAAAGGCTAATGCAAGCATTTAATACTAAAGCTAAAGAACTAAATATGCTCATCAACACTGAGAAGACTAAGTGCCTAGTAATTTCCAAAGAACCGATAAGATGCAAATTGGAAATTGACTCCAAAACTGTGGAACAGGTGAATCAGTTCAAATATCTTGGTGTGGAAATAACAATCTATAGAAATTTCCCAAAAGAGGTCAGATAATAAACAATGAAAGCAGCCAGAATCTCGGGATGCCTAAAAGAAATCGTATGGAAGAACAAATATCTAAATACCGAAAGCAAAGTCAAAATATATAAAACAACAATCATCATCATCATCATCAACCCATACGCGTCCACTGATGAACAGAGGTCTCCCTTAGCTCTTTCCATCTGTCTCTGTTTTGTGCGGCTTGCATCCAGTTACCGATAACATGCTTCAGATCCTCGGCTCATCTGGTTGATGGGAGTCCTCTGCTCCTTAGTGCTTCTTCTCGTGGCCTCCACTCGACAATACGTTTTGTCCATCGGTTGTCTGACAATCTGGCGACGTGTCCTGCCCAATTACACTTTAGCGACGCGATTTTTTCGACAGCGTCCGTTGTTTTTCTTCTAAAACAACAATAAGACCTATTATAACATATGCGAGAAACTAGACCAGACGCAAATAGAACGTTACACATGATGAGAACAGTAGTTGAAGTGAGAACACTAAGAAGTATATAAAGCAAGGCAACACTCTACGTGACAGAATAAGAAGTGAAGACATCAGACAAAACTGTGGAACACAGGACAGAGGAAGGTGGGTCAGACAGAGAAGAAGATATTGAAACAAACATATAAATAGAATGGAGGATAGCAGACTCGTTAAAAGCGCAAAAACGAATAACCCAGTAGGTAAAAGACCACAGCGTAGACCACCAAAACGATGGCGAGAATGCTGGACCTCATCGTTAGGGGAAGACTTGATGGGGACCTACTAGCATGATCGATCATGCTAGAAAGAAGAAGAAGGAGCCCGATATTAGTACATCCTAAAAATAAATAACAACGTAGGTTCTTCTTCTTCTCATATCCTTTTGTTTTTACTGTTTTTACTTTTGCTATTCTTCCTTTTATGCTTTCTGTTATTATTATCACTCCTTCTTTCGCCCTATTATCCAATTTTATGTAAATAAGTTATCTTCTTCTCCAAGAAGGTCGGCAACCATCATGGCAATTCGCACTTTCGATACCGCTGCTCTAAAGAGATCATCAGAAGTGCAGTTAAACCAAGCTCTCAAATGTTTAACCAGGAGATGCGTCTTCTTCCGCGACTCCTTCCACCCTGTATTCTTCCTTGTAATATATTAATTACAACAAGTTATAACGCTCGCCCCTCATGACAGGTCCCAGATATTGCAGTTTCCTAAGACATGCTTTAATTACAATCCTTTGATGATTTGTTATTAAATCACATGCAAAAAGACAGAGGAAATGCAGAACTCCCTTGAACAGATAGATCACAGTTTAAGGAAATAGAAATAAATGCTTACACCCTGGAATGAAAAAAATGTAGTTTTAAAAAGTAAATAACTCTGTCACATCTGTAACCAGTATTCTATTTCCGCGTTTCTCCTCCCGGTATAAAGATTGAAATCGCACTGGCATTTTGCTGCCCTATTGCTTACATGTTACTATTTTCCTTTTCCGTCGACATCCCTAACGACACAATCTTTCATCTTTTGACAAAATTCCGATCGAAACAAAAGACCAAAACCACTCTAATTGATATAAAAAGCTTGGCAGATTCTTATCGTTTATAACTGGTAACAGAACATGAGCTTAAAAGCTGAAATGCGATCTGCAAAAAGTCAAAACTTCACGAAATGTCGAAGTTGCCACAGAGAGACAAAGCCACAGAATCACTCAATTCGTCTATAATTCACTCAGGTCCGTATTGTAACTATTTATGTGCCAACTATAAATTTATTAAAAAATTGCTATTAGGGCGAAAATTTATTTAAACAACGTTTCTATGGTATCACTATAAAAACCAAAAATTTTTTAATGTTGTTCTGAAGCTATTTTCTTGTGGCATTTTTACAATTTTAACTATTTAGAATGGGAAATAAGCCACAATATTATTAAAAAATTATTTTTATTAACGTTTCGACGCCCAAATCGGGTGCCGTTGTCAAAATACAAAATACTATTAATATAAACAAAAATGTTGTTGCTTAGTAAAAAAATTCTTCTAATAATTTATTTAATTTGACTCATTTATATCGGCAATTCAGATACATATGATACATTTTAAAGTAGAAGACTTTAAAATGATATTGCCAATATTTATGAGTTGCGTTCCTGGGACGACTTTACTGAAAGATAGTTCATTCGATTACATGAAATCAACCCCAACTCAAGAATATCCGTCACAAAAAAAATCATAGCATGTGATCTGTCTTTAAAAAGACAACCACATGCAACGGTGACATTAAAATTCTCGCGTTAGAGATCTCATAGTAAATCACGAGGGAAAACCAGGAAAAACCTCGTGATACTATCCCGACATCGTAAGTATTTGGTCTTACATTTAATTTACTCTCAAAATTAATACCAAATTCTGACTTTACTATAATTTTGTTTAAATTATAAATAATATCAATAATACATGGGTATATAAGTAATACTAAAATATAAAATATGTACTAACTCGACTATTGACTTACTAATTGTGGTATTTTCTTTCTATTGACTTCCTCTTTCAGTATGGGTATCCACATCCTACTGCATTCCACCGAGGAATTTGCGACACAATTGGTTTCGTTTAGCATAATTAGAGCCGCTTCTTTGATTTTTCTCTTTTTATTTTTATTTTTATTTTCGAAACGTTAATAAAAATAATTTTTTAATAATATTGTGGCTTATTTCCCATTCTAAATAGTTAAAAATCAAAAAATTTTTATAGAAATCTTTGTTACATTTAAAAAGTGAAAAAGCAAAAAAAGTTTTGGAATTTCTGAAAGAATGATCAAAAAACGACAGACTCGCTATTGGAGAAATGAAAATACATCTACGATAAAAATATGAGAAATGATTAAACCCTACATACCTTGAGACAGAAAGACGACACATCAAACAAAATAATAAAATATATTTGAGACCATGGAATTACAAACAACAACGACGAAGACGACAATTAATGAGATGGACATATGGTCACACTTTTATACCGCCATATTTATGTTTGTGGACCTTAAGAAGGAATTTGACAGGATTAAACCAAAGGAAGCTATCCTCATTGTACGCAAGAGAATTGTATTTCTTAGCCAAACCGCACACCAACGAAACATGAAACGAAAAACATGAAACATGAAATGTAAAACACGTTTCATGAAAATTAAACACGGCTAAACAAATCTTGAAGTCCGCCTATCAATGAAACGAGTGTGATTCATGCTCATAACACATTTTTATTTTCGGAAAGTTTCATAAATGGCCGGGCATCTATTTGTTTAGCAGTGTTTTATTTCCATGAAACGTGATTTACGTTTCATGTTTCTTTGATGTGACTAAGAGTAATCAAAACGATCAAAAATATATACCAGAATATAATAAAAGTAACAGTAGAAGAACTACTTGACATAATTGAAGCTGGCAACGGGATACGACACGGAGATTCCCTGAGTCCTGTATTCTTCAACCTGATCATGGATAAAATAACAAAAGAAGTAAGAACTACAAACGGATACCTACTAAATGGGAGAAAAAACAACATAAAATAGCTACTATGCAGACGACGCAATACTTATCTCTCAAAGTGAAGATGATTTATAACGTACATATGCTGCACCAATAATATAACCGCCAAAAATTTAAAAGATGTTAGTTTCCCAAAAAAAAGGAACAAAACGCATGGTAAAGTAGCTCAAAGCTAAAGCTAAAGAGACTCACTCCGTATTCTGAAGATATTCTAGGCGACTACCAATGCGGATTTCGTGCTGGAAAGTCAACAATAGATCTAATATTTACGATACTAGAAAAAAACTGGAAATGCAACCGAGATGTACAAAAATTTTCGTAAATTTTCAGCAAGCAGACTTTCTTTCGATAAAAAGAAACAGACTATTACTAAAAATGCTAGAAATGGGAATACCAAGAAAATTAGTGAAGCTAACGCAAATCTGCGTGACAGATTTATATGCACAGGTAAGAATAGGAAACAGAACATCAACATTATTTAGTCGTAACATCAGGACTTAGACAAGGAGACCCCTTATCACCGTTGCTATTCAATTTGACCGTAGAGTATGAATTATGTAAAATATCGAGGACCAAAACTATTGTTGGCCTTTGCTGATGATCTAGATCCAGTCGCTCATTCTATAAGAGACATAAGAGAGGTGTTTTCGGAACTCGAGGAAGAAACAAGTAGTGCGGGCCTTCAAGTAAATGAAGAGAAGAGGAAATACATGCTCATAACCAAAAATCCAAGACCAAGAGTTGAGCAGATCGTAACTATTAATGACCACAACTTCGAAGTAAAGAAGGTAAAAGAGTTTAAATATCTGGGGGGGAGGGGTAATTACAGAAGACAACCACATAGAAAAAGAGATCTCAGCAAGGATAGCTGCGGGAATAGAGCAGCATACTCCCCATCATCATTATTAAGATTTAAGTTGCTGAAAAGAAAATCTAAATTAAGACTGTATATTATTTCAATTATTCGCTCAGTTGTTACATATGGAACTGAAACATGAACATCAGCGGGAAATAAATAAGCTGCTGATATTTGAAAGGAAGGTTCTCAGAATGATATTTGATGTAAAGCCAGTCAAGAAGAGGAAGATGGTAAAGTAGAGCTGGAGAGTCAGATAATAGAACAAGTTATGTAGTTTAAATATCTACTCGATAGCTCGAAAGCTCGAAACAGAATTGTAAGATAGTTAATAGAGCAAACAGAGCCACATGTTACCTGAATGACACAATATAGAGACATAAAAATATCGGAGAAGAAATGAAAGGTAGAATTTAAAAAACAGTGATCAGACCAATAATGACATATGCTTCAGAAACACGACCTGACACAGAGAGAACGAAAAATTGGTAGAAAAAGCAGATATGAGAACCCTTAGCAAAATCTATGGCAAGACGCTATGGGACTGAGCTGTGGGCAGAGCTATACATATATCCGACGGAGATGCAAGGAGCAGAAATCAAGGACTGAGTAGAACAGAATAGAAGGATAGAACGGAACAATACAAGCTGAATGATAACAAATACAGTAGTAAAGACGGCGAGAGACGCTTCCACAATAGAAAGATGATCAGTGGGAAGACCACGAAAACGATGGAACAACAACTTACTGGATGCACATTGAAAACAGACATGACTACAAAAAAGACGAAGATGATTAAGAGGAAGAGATCCAGATGAAAAATTGTAGTTTATAACGAGTACTACAGCACATTTTAATATATTCTGGTCTATACATTCATGCATTGTTTATAGTGTATTAAAACTATATAGAAGTTTTAACTCTTATATGGATATCTTTACGTAAACTAAAACTTTAAATCCTTCAAGATACCAATAAGGGCACAAAAATCACATGAACACTAGATAAAAATGAACAATTACAATAAATACCTTAATGCACTCCTGGTAGAGGCAACATAATCTGATTTTTTTGTTGTCTTTTTGCTTTCCGTTTGCTGATGCTTCGAATTTCAAAATGAAAATTAATCCGTGGAAACACATTTGGAAAGCTGTATTCAAATATTTGATATGTGAAGTGGAAATTCTAGTATATCCCCTTTTCTTCTAAATGAGATTTCGTCATTTACTCGAGAAAATTTAATACAAGAATGGTAGCGATAAAACAATGATTGAGTCCAAACCGTTCTTTTTCGTTTTATTTGTAGCAATTTAATAAAAAGCCATGTTGGTTAAATCTGATTAATTTCTGCATTTATAGGCCCATATCTTCATATTCATTATTAATATGCCAACTGTTTTAATCACAAGACTGTATTAAAAGAATTAGAAGAAAAAGCCGTAAAAAAGGACTAATATCAATGACATAAAAACAAAATACCATAATAGATGGAATGTATAGACCGAGAATATGTAAGAAGAACATGTTTAATAATACAAACAAATAATAATACATTATAGATTTCTAGAAAGTTTAGAGGTTCGAATATCTAGCAAATAAGTATTGTACAATTGAAGTTGGCAATCTTTATGGCTATTCTGATCTTCGAGGCAGCTACTCTGAAATGATGTTATGAAATGGCATTGAGCTGCAATCAAACTATTCTCTCAGGTTCTTCAGCCAGGAAACACGTCTTCTTCCTACGCTTCTTCTACCCTCTATTTTTCCTTGAATTTAATATTGAAATTGATCCATATCTCTCCCTCTTCAATCTTGACCCACCGGAGGGAGTGTAGTAGTCGACGTGATGTCGTTTATTGTCCGTCTCCAAAGATCTCTGTCTCTGGTCATTTCTTTAAAAAAATCCACAAGGAAAAAGTTTTCCTTTAGTTGGCTGTATACCATGTGATACAAAAAAATAACAGTAAAATCCTGTATAAAAGGTATATTTTAAGACCCTCAAAAGGGCCACATCAAATTCACATAACTAGTTTTCGACTGGTTTGCCAGTCATCATCAGTGCTTACCTAAAATGAACATAACCTGATAAAAAAGGCAAATATGTTGAAATTTTGACTAGGGTTAAAAAATAGTAGGTTATACAATGGTTATACAATAGTAGGTGCAATGTACATGCTAACCACCAAGATAGTATTATACAAAAATATGTGGGTCAAAGCCCAGCAAAAGTAGTCCGTCAAGGAAACATAGGTATAAAATGCTACCTTAAGCCTGGATGTTTAAAATATTATCTAATTTGGCCTAGGTAGGTAACATATGAGATCTAGATATGACTTGTTCACATGTTGGAAGTGAGACGGCAAGTGACAATGAAATGGTTGGGAACCTCGGAACGATGACAAGACAAACGACAGTTCCACAGGTAGTTAAAAATAACCTGTCATATCTAAAAGTAAGGTATGCAGATTGTTAAAATTAGAAATGATGTAACAACACACTCCAATGTGAAAATTATCATTTAAAATTCATTAAACTAGTTGTGATAGTAAAATGGATTCACGTAAACTGTAAGTGGAACTAGTTAGGCAAACCAAATAACACAGAAGTTTTGTGTTCGACAACTAAATACCGTAATACCATCTTACTATCAAGAGGTCTAAGATTTTAAAAAGCAATTTTGTGGTGATTTAAAGTTATCGAATTTATTTAACTTATTGGTAGCTGTTGGAATTTGTGTAAGTGTGTAAGAAATTACAATGGGGGTGTCTGAGGTGTAAAAATGTCTTAAATAATATAGGGGATGTATCATTAAGAAAGCACAAACTCAGACTGAGGCGACTATTTCCTAAAGGCATCGCAGGCCGCCCGGATCCCTAAGGGTCCAAAAACCAAAACCGTAATATGATGATGACAGTAGGGGCTGGGGGGGTATGAGATGTCTGTGAGGAAATTAGTGAAAAAGGAACAAAAACGAGACTCAGAAAGAAAAAAATTAAACTGTTGATTTGGTTTTGCTAGAGATGAGTATTATATGTTGGAGATGACAGACGGAGTAGGTATGGTGATAATAGTAATATGTAGAAATATAGTGGTAGGTTGTATGCAGATGAAAATTTGTTTAAAATGGATGTTTGCGGATGATGATATCAGTAATTTATATGTATGTTATGAATGGATAAAATTGGTGAGATGGCTTGAGATGACAAAAGGATTATTGTGACTAGTAACAGATAAATTATTATAAGTGTGAATGAGAATGAAGCAGTTGAAGTGAGGTGAAAAGAAATATTGTAAATGTATTAAGAAAAAAGTTGTCGAAGGAGTGGTTGGAAGTCCCGATTGAACGAAACATAGCGGTTGACACAATTCGGACTTTTTTGTTTTTCTTTGATTATTTCTAGGTCCTCGTACAAGTCCAATTTTAAGAAGTCTTTCTGTGGGATGTTGTGAAGTAGAGCAACATCATCTGGGATATTCAACGTATGGTTTTTTTTGTTTGAGATGTTGTGAAAAGGTAGAGGTGTTCTCTCTTTTGGTGTGTTCAAGAGAACGAGAAGCAAGTGATCTACAAGTTCTTCCTATGTAACTAGCATCACAGTCAGAACATTGTAGTCTATAAACACCACCACGATTAATGTAATTGATGCTATCTTTGGAATTAGATAGAGATTGTCCTAGTTTATTGGATACTTTAAAAGAAATTTGGATGTTGTCTACTGATCTTTTGATAATGTTCGAAATATCCCCAGATAGCCTATCTTGGTGAAAGGGTATGGAAGCATAAGTAGGTTTGGTTGTCGAATCCCTAGGGAACGCAGCATGTCGTAAGACTTTAAGCTGTCTTTTATGAATGAGTTTGTCTATGATGTGTGGATCGTAACCGTTATTAGAAGCTGTTTGACGAAGTATGTTTAATTCTTTATTGTAATTAGATTGTGACAGGGAAATGGTTTCAAGGCGGTGTATGTAACTGTGAAAGGCGGCAAGTTTGTGTGACGTAGGGTGGTTAGATGATAGAGATATGACATGGTCAGTCTGTGTCGGCTTCCTAAAGATACTGAAATCGAAGTGGTCATTTAATCTGGTAATAGTGAGGTCAAGAAAGTTAATTGATTGGGATGACTCTAATTCCATGGTCAATTTAATATTGGGATAGATTTGACTAATTTTAGAAAGTAATAAGTCAGCTGTATTTGAGTTACCTGAGATGATCAATAAACAATCATCAACATAACGATACCAACGTAGAATTTCAGGATTTTTCATGATATGTGTGGATTCTAAATGATCCATAAAAATATCAGCTAAAAGAAGAGATAGGCAACTACCCATGGCTAAACTATCAGGTTGTCTGTAATATTTATTGTTGAATACAAAGAAGTCTTGAGCTAGACAAAAAATTGTAATAATTGAATCAGTGGTGGAAATGGTAATGGAATTTGCTCTTAGAAGAGAGTGCACCAGATTAATAGTTTCTTGTTTTGGGACTGAAGTAAAAAGATTGCTAACATCAAATGAAAGCATGGTAATGTTAGGGCGAAGTTGGATTTGTTGGAGATTGTTGACAAGATGACTTGTGTTTTTGACAGAGAAACGAGGGGTGAAGTTCGTCAAGTTGTTAATAAGATTGAGTATGAATTTTGAAAGAATGGAAACAGGAGTGTTTATGAAGTTAACAACTGGACGAATGGGGATTCCCTCTTACCTAAGATACATAAAGAGGGAATCCCCAAAACTACCCTTTTAGATTATTGATTATTAAAGTCTAAAAATTGAAAATGGAGAATTGTATTTTTATTAGTCTTGAAAGAATAAACAGTCATTGCGAAAGATACCCAGATAAGACTCAGTTTGGATTTAGGAATGCTCTGAGTACATGTGAGGCACTTTTTGGCTTAAATGTATCAACGTAAAGACGTTTGAGTCCGCGAATCTTTACCCGTGCGTTATCATTTAAAGCAAACGAAATAAGTCGATGATAAGTCGGAAATTGAAATTTACTAAACGCAACAGCAAGTCACTTACTGTCACTTGCTGTTGCGTTTAGTAAATTTCAATTTCCGACTTATCATAGACTTATTTCATATGCTTTAAATAATGACGCACGGGTTTAAGATTCGCGGACTCAACTGTATGTGGCCTAGGTTAAGACAAAGGCCTTACCGTTGAGTCGTCAAATTTGTACTATTACTTACATAAATTAAATTTCATTCAGTATGATAACGAAAATAGGATTACAAAAGATGTTAATACGTCAGAATGGGTTGAATATTTGGGCTACATGGAATAAACAAAGGCTCCGTTGCTCAGAATTGGTGCAGATGTGAGGTGGTTCTTTATAGGGTGATTGTTTATATTTTCTTAATAGCTTGGACATAGATGATATTAAAATGCCAAAAGAAATACTGAATAAAATATTGGGCGCCATCATCTTCCAAGAATTATAGAGACCTACGTATCATAGAAAACTTCTATTTGAAACAAAAAGCAGTCGTATTTATGTGAATCTCTAAACCAACATGTTCAACATATACGTTCTGGGAATGTATGCAGAACCGCTCAAAATAGATAGAAATCTTCATTACCAATCCCCAAACACCTCATACATAGCAGCTTGATAGTAGCAGCATCAAAACATAGCAGCTTGATAGTATGACTAATAAATTTTCCAAAAGTAGAATAGTTTTTTATTAAAATTAAATAAAGCATGGATTTATTTAAAGCTCTATAAGTACTCCATTTATTAAAGTCTATAAATTAAAAATGGAGCATTGTATTAGTAGTTCTTTCTGTTTTCCACTTTGTTTGAATAATTAATGCCGCTTTGTTTGAACAAACGAAATAGCCCAGACTATCGCGTTTATACACCATAAGCAGAATAAATATCAAGATAATCCCACGACTCTTTTCCGGTTGTCTGTTTCATTATATTCTCTATTAAAATGTCGGTTGCTGTAACCGGGTTAGCGTCTAAACAAGGAAGAAGGCTTAACTTAATCACTGAATTATTTGTTACTCGTTTAATTGGTAGAAAACATACGGCACAAATTATACGTTACTACAAACTATCAAAGTTTGAAGCACGATTCATGGAAACAATAAAATATTGTTAAAAATTATGATACCACTCATACTTCTTTACAATATCAATGCGAGCAACATACAGTTAGCACGTAAAGGTTGGAATAAATTCATTTTGTCGTGAATTTACGATTTTGGAAATAAATCCCGCAACAGATCGATTTTATTGGTAAATTACGACTTTTTGGCATATCATACTAGTGACCTCATCCATCTGGGCGTGATGACATAATCGATGAATTTCTTAAATGGGAATAGGGGTCGTGTTATAGCTCATTTGAAAGGTTATTCAATTCTCTATTCAGTAATAAGTAATATAAACGTTAACATAATTATTTATGAAGGAGGTGTAAAAAAATTATTTTTGGATTAAATTAATTCACACAAAAAGAATGTACCTAATTTATTTAATTTACAATACATTTACTGCTATCAGAAAACAGGAAAGAAATGTTTATTTGACAAATAAACATTGCTTTTCGCTTATATTAAATGTTCAAACTGCCAAGAAGCAGATGGGTGGCAGCTTTAACATTGAATTTAAGCTAAAAACAATTGATTTGTTTTAGGGGTATACTGAGTCCACTACTGTTTATCTGTGTAACTGAGGAAGTAATTAAAAAGTGCTGGTCAAAAACAAAAAAATATACCATAGGATACACAAACCTACAGCAAATAAAAATCGAAGCCTGTGTATTTGCAAACGATATTCTTATTGTGACCAGGACTGAAAAAGCTCTGGAAGAAAATTTAGAAATCTAGGAGACAGAATTAATGTCTATGACAGAATAAAGTATTTTGAAGAAAGTCATCTGTTGAACGTTTTCATCTACAATGGTAGTTTTTTGAGAATATTGAAATACAGGAAAACAAGTTACTTTTTTTGCTAAAATGTTAATAAAAAAACCATGACGCAATAAAGAATTTTGATACGAGATGGTACGCCTTTTCTCCAGATATTACAATTAAAAAAAATAGGCATTTTTAATTTTTCAATGGTTTATCGGCTTTGTTTCCAAGTGTTTTCTCGACAGAATATTAATAATCGATTTCGTTTAATTAGAATGAATGCAGGTGGAGCAAGTAGTTATTTCTGTAGCTAACGAAGATAAATATCAGTAGTTTGTTTAGGTTTAGATATAAATGTGGATAAATGAAATGTTTCTTGCGTTATTATCAGCGACAGCAGACCATGAATCACTCCGTACTTTGAGCATTGGCTCTGCACTTGATTACCTACACTTGTACAAAGATTCAATGATGAAAGACTGTGATATATCGCATACGCCTTCGGCAACTCAGAAAATGATTAATACTACACACTTTCTGTGTGTTCTTACTTTATTTTATTTTTAACTTCTCGAGGATTAGAGGAACCTGTAAAATTACTTATCGATACTAGTGCCGATAAATCCACGTCGTCCCACGCGTGGATAAAGCTACTTCAGCTTGCTGTTAATCTCTTAAGGTATCAACTGCTTGAGAGATTGCTTTTTCTTTTTTTTAATGTTTTAATAATCTTACACATCACTTTAAAAAAGGCATACTCTTAATTTGTTTAAAATTGTCTACAATTCTAGCATCTATGTAATTTTTTTACAAAATAATCTAAAAAGGAAAATACTAGAGTATTTAGAATAGATCTATATTATTTTTTATAATAAAAGTAACACAAATAAATTTATTTTAAAAATCGTAGAAACGAGGTAAACACTAAAATAGAAATCAGAATTGAACATTTTTCATTGTCTGTTCATCAATAAATTTCTCTAATAGCTTCTTTACGTGATTTCTTCGATGGTATTCGGGATCCTGTTTGAAATTCCGTGTCTTTAATGGTATTCTGCCGTTTATGTGCAAAAGTTACTTCCACATAATTTCTTCCAAGTGTCTACTGTCTTGTCACTGTCTTCTACATTTAACAGTCTTGGTTGTCTGCCACACACCCAACTCTTCTAGGCTTGTATAAGCCTACAGATTCTTCAACTTTTTTTTGTATATTGAATGAATCTTGTTTATTTTGCAATAGCTGTATTTCCGCATATTGCTCGTTTAAAAGTGTTTCTTTCACTGTTTTAATGGTTGTTTTGATATAATTTGTGTATCACTTTTTATAACGTCGTGTCCCAATTTTTATATTTTCGCCTCTCCTTCATCATATCTAAAACCTCAATTGCCGTCTACGTTTTTTTTTTCATTTTTGGTGTTTTGGGTAATTTTTGTTTCTTTTGTCTGCCTTTCAAGCTCCGGTATTTAAGTTCTTTTGTATATATTGTTATGCTCTACTTTATCTATTTATTTAGATTGATTAGCAAATTCTTAATTTAATTGATTATTCAATTATTTTATTTACTGCCTATGTAAAAACAAAACTAAATTCAAATTAAATTTTCCAATCAATTTTATTCTCAGGGCTAATTTTGTATTTGATACAATACCTGTGATCTGTGACTTCTAGTATTTCTAGTTGCTTACTTCTTGCAGGGTAGAAACAGGGAAGTTGAAAACACTCAAAATCATATAAATGTAATCTATTGTTTTTATCAAATAAGCCGTGTACATATGATTAAAAAAATACCAAAATTTAACTTTGTTGCAACAATTTCTAACTTAATAAATTAAACTCTAACTCTGATATCTCCTTGTTTTGACAAAAAAATATTTAATTAATTTATTATTTACTCATACTAAATTTAATGAATTTTACTTTTCTTCTTTTAAATTGATTTCTCAAATTTGAAATGACTAACTGCGTTTAATAAAAAATGTTCAATAAACAAATAAACAAATATGGTTTTGATATAAACAAATTTTCTCCATTCCGACAAGTGATTTGACTAACCTTTTTGTTTCTTCACTCCCTCGTTTTCTGGATTGCGCCGTCCTTGATTCTCCCAACACGTACTCTCTGGATGTTGCGAAAAAGTCCCTCTCGTCAAAACTGCTTCCAAGAAAAACACACAGGACTTACTCGTATTCTATTACTCGTATATAATCAGCTACTCGTTCTAGACAAAACAAAGGAATCTCCCTCGGACCAGGAAAATTAACTCTTCATCCGGTCGACAATTTGGTTTCAACTTGATTCTGTTCGCAAAGGCTGATCACTCCACTCTACACTGATTACTCACTTTTTAAAAACTCGACTGCCTTCTATCGATGTTCATTACACAGTCCTTATTTCTCCCTCAAATTCAGACTCCAACATTCATTATCCCTTCTCCCAATATTTTCCATCCAATCAACAACAACCTCTCTCAAACCATTCATTTCTTAATAAACCAAATATTCTTCAACATCACTTTTCCAATTAGTCAAATTTCAAGAAATATCATAATTAGTTCTTTTCTACTTTCTACTTTTACATCTAAAAACTAATACAATTTGTTTACCAAATTAAAAGATCTTAAAAACGTTATTGTTCCCGTAAACGCTCTGTCCACTTTCTAATCACCGAATTGTTTGTTAATGTCCCGTCCATTTCGTCGAATCATTATCACTAATCGTTTTCATTTTTCCGAAACACTTGTTTAATGGCAAAATTAAATTCTATACAATTTTGGTCATATACAGGGTGATGAAAAACTATGATCTTATGGTCTTTGATATAAATTTAATTTTTTTGAATTTCTTTAAAAAAACAATTCTACAACAATATGTACTGTTTTACATTCTGTTCTGTGCGTTGATTTGTGCACAAGGAAGATGTATTTCCATAGTACATAGAAAACGAAAAATTTGCAACTCGGAAAATATTGAAAGTAATGAGTTCATCATGGTTATCATATTTGTGTTCAGTGACGTCAAGAACCCCTCACTAACAAAATTGAACTCATTCCTGTCGACATTGTCCGAGTTGCACATTTTTCATTTTCATTCACTTTGAAAATGCATTTTACTTGAGAACAAAATACAGTTTTTATTTTACCACCACGCATTTTGTTCACAAACTTTCTTGACACTTTTTCGAATCGCATGCAAAAAGTTGCATAGCCATTCATTCTGCTGCCGAAATTTGGTAGGTATAGTGCTTCATTACATAGCCTACTAACAAAATGATAATAAGATGGGGAGAAATATTAAGAAAATTGAAGCAACAAGCAAAGAAAATAATATTACATTGAAGACAAACAGATATGTATAATTCAATAATTGCAAAGAAAGAGAGCAATGTCTTATATGCTGCCCCCTCTGACGAAATGACCTATAAAGCAGAACCTACTAAAAGTAATGCAAGCCTCAAATTAGTAAACATGACAAATAATAATCAGAAATGACCATTAATTACGAAGTGAATATCGTACGGTAACGACCCATTGTCATGCAGAAGCACAACCTACGCTCGCATTAAAAAGAAAAACATACACACAATATGAGCGCTATTTGTGTATGTTGAGTGTAAATATGTCCATTATTATTATTTATACAAGTACTAACCGTCACGAAACTTGAAGTGATTCACATTTAATCACAAACAGAACGGCACCTAAGCATTAGACCATCCGACATTAAAACGTATGTCATTTTAATTAGTGGTCTACTGCATTTTGCTCCTCTGGAGATGTCAGAGAGATTATTTGTGACAATTTTGGCTTTTTTTTAAGTGTATATCAGTATAAATTTACACGACTACACTTTTAGGTTGTATATATTAAAACAGTGTTCATGATGATATCCTTTACATTGTTATTTTTATTATACAGGGTGTCCCGAAAAGATTGGTCATAAATTATACCACAGATTCTGGGGTTAAAAATAGATTGATTAAACCTCACTTACCTATATACAATAGTGCACAAAAAAAAGTTACAGCCCTTTGAAGTTACAAAATGAAAATCGATTTTTTTTTCATGTATCGAAAACTCTTAGAGATTTTTTATTCAAAATGGACATGAGGAATTTTTATGGCAACAACATCTTAAAAAAAATTAAAGTGAAATTTGTGCACCCCATAAAAATTTTATAGGGGTTTTGTTCCCTTAATCCCCCCAAACTTTTGTGTACGTTCCAATTAAATTATTATTGTGGCACCATTAGTTAAACACAAGGTTTTTAAAACTTTTTTGCCTCTTAGTACTTTTTTGATAAGCCAGTGTTTCTCGAGATATTTTGAATATTTGTCGAATCTATCACATATTTGTATTTGGTTAAATATGATTAGAGACACCTGTTAATAATCTGAAAATTTATTTATAACTTACATTTTTAGATATATTTTGAAAAAGAAGCCATATCTCGATAAAAGGTGACTTATCAAAAAAAAAGACTAAGAGGTAAAAGGTTTTAAAAACACTGTGTTTAACTAATGGTACCACAATAATAGTTTAATTGGAACGTACACAAACATTTAAAGGAACGTTTAAAGGAACAAAACCCCCAAAAAATTTTTATGTAAATATATTAAAGAAGAAGCCTCATCTGGATAAAAACTGGCTTATCGAAAAAATACTAGGAGCCAAAAAAGTTTTAAAAGCGTTGTGTTTAACTAACGGTACCACAATAATGAATCAATTGGAAGGTACAGAAAAGTTTGGGGGGGGGTTTAAGGGAACAAAACCTCCATACAATTTTATGGGGTGGACAAATTTTAGTATAATTTTGTTTTCAGATGCTCCTGACATAAGAATGATACATGTCCATTTTCAATAAAAAATGTCTAATACTTTTTGATATATTGAAAAAAATCGATTTTCATTTTGTAACTTCAAAGGACTGTAACTTTTTTTATGAGCACATTTGTACTAAGGTAAGTTAGGTTCAACCGAGCTATTTTTGACCCCAGAATGTGTGGTATAATTTATGACCAATCTTTTCGGGACACCCTGTATAATATATGCGCCGGACTTGAATTTTAAAAATGTCGTTTTTTTAACGTATATTCCAATTGTGTCAAGAGCGGAACTTGATTATTACAAACACATTTTTCAAGCTACCAAAAAGACGATTTTACACATGGCGATAGCCCGCAAATCCATCAGAGAAAGAAGTTAGGAACCAGATAGACTACATTATGATACATGAAATATACCCTACTACTGATAAAGCCGTGAAAGCATACCCCGGAGCAGTTTGGCCTCAGATCCAACTAATAACTTATCGCCAGGATTACACTCACACTTAAAAATATTAAAATACATGAAACAATTCCTTCAATAAGCCGGTCCTGAAATTTCAGGTAGAAAAGTCGAAATACTTTGAGCTCCACAACTTTTATAGTTTGCAGAAGAAACATTGTAAATTTAAATAATAAACCGAAATATGTAGAAGCAGTGTACAGTGATCTGTTAATAGCTGTAAGTACAGTTTCCAAATTTGCAGTAGTTTGATTAGATGCATTGTTTTTATATACATACGTAGAACATTATTTATATTTCGTATTTATTTAAAAACTAGTTTCAACTATTGTCATTATCTTGCTAATGGCTAGATCGACTATTTACTTTTAAATAAACAGAGTCGGACCTACCTAAATTAAAATTATTGAAATGACAGTTCAATTTAAATTTAAAAAAAGATAGAAGATTAAATTTGACAAAATGGCAGGTGGTACTTCTGACTACAGGGGTCCATCAATTAATCCCGATCAGCAAAACATTACTTATTCTACCATCATTAAGCAACAACCATTAAAAAAATTCCCAACAAAAAACCAGGCCATAATTTTACCGGCAGTAGACGGAATAAGAACAGAAGAGTACACCATTGCAGTAGGAACTATAGTCCATCCAAAAAATGTACTCTTCTCATCCAAAATGTCAAACGGAAGGATATGAATCTACTTTTCAAGCATACAAGTTGTAGATGATTTTCCAAGTCAACATGGTGAAATTAAAATTAGAGAACATATAATCAAAGCACGTAAACTAATTACACCCGCTAATAGATTAGTTCTATCCCAAGTATGTTACCCCATAACATAATCGAACAGTCTTTAATCAATCTTGGTTTTAAATTAATGTCTCCGATTTCGTTCCTTAGAGCTGAAATACAAGACCCGCAATACAGCCATGTACTTAGTTTTCGAAGACAAGTTTACTTTGCACCTACAGGCAATTTTACTGTACCCGACTCCGTCCTAATTGATTTTGAAAATATTTCGTACCGAATTTTTCTTTCCGATAAACTAACTTGTTACAAATGCTACCAAACTGGTTACATTTCCTCGTATTGTACCTTAAATCCCTCTTATCCACAAAATACTCAAAAGCCCCAAACGGAAGAAAATTTTCTTCCACAAATACCATCTACTAGCCGCGAACAAAATCAAATTACAGATGTAAATGACGAATTTCGAGAAGAAATGGATGCTCAAGTCAGCACCGATACCGATAATAAAAATAAACGATCTCACTCGGAGGTTTCATCCCCTACTTGCTCCACTCCTACAGAAACTATACCAACAGAATTAACGAAACCAAAACCAGTGCAAATTAAAAAGAAGAAAAAAATTATCAAATTAGACAAATCCACTTCAGAAACTACTAATACTGAGTCATTATTACAACCAGTCAAACAATTTATCCAGAATGCATCACCACCATATGTACTAAATTACACCCAATTACTAGCATTCTTAGAAGACGTTCACGGTTCTTCCATTCCTGTAGAACTGGCCCTAGAATACACACAAAATATACACGGGTTGGGACATATGCTAACTGAAATATATCCCATGTTGAACGAAAGAGCAATTAAATCTAGAATTACAAGAATCAAGAAAAAACTACTTAATAAAATAAACCAAGATTTTAGTATTCAGGATGACACCTCTGAAGATACTGACGCATAACAGGAAAATACTCCTTCCAACGATAAATAAAAAAAAAAGATGGAAACAACTTGACGACAACAAACTACAACGCATCAACCCAAATTTGTCACCAAAAGGGATAATGCCACAAAAACGACGAGATCAAGTCATACAACACCGCTTGAGAATAGGACATACCAGGTTAACCCACCAGTACCTAATGAAGAAAGAACAACAAAAACTGTGCTATGTTTGTGATATTCCTCTAACAATCGAACACATTATTGTTAGTTGCCCACTCTATCACCTGGAACGAATTCAAAGTGATTTACCAAGTGATCTGAAAAGTGCTCTGTACTAAAGTAAATGTGATAAAGTGACTAAGTTTCTAAAACTAACTAAATTGTACAATCTAATATAAAAATAAGCTTAAGTTCTTAATTGTAATTAGTTGTTATAAGCAAACATCTGATATTATGTACAACTCTTCCCCTCCTTTCATGGTTGACGCGGTTTACTTAATAAAAAAATAAATAAGGGTGCTACGTTACGAACAATTTAAAACCAACTTTGTAAAAACTTTATAGTTCATAGTTTATATCAATTTAATATGTATCGTAATTGTACCACCGCTAATAACCTTTTATGGTTGATGCGGCTTATTTCTAATAAAAAAATATTCCTTCAATAAGCACAAACACGCTTCAATAAAATAACGTAAAAGAATGCTTCCAACACGAACTGCATATATGAACTGTAGCAAACTGAATTTAGACACCAATGATATTGACGAGCACTGTGATCGACTAAAACATTGTCATATATGAATGCCCTCAAAATAACCTCATGAATAGATCCGAATAAAAATGATTAAACAATAAAATGAGAAGACTCTGTACAAGATATTTAAAATTGGAGCTAAGAGCTAAAAGGTAAAAATGTAAAATTCGATTGTGTTTACATAAATAATTTTAAATGAAAAAAATTTGACAGTTTCAGTTTTTGTCTATAATTCGTAAATGTTACCTGGTATAAATAATCTATTTAGTAAACTAATAAAAATACTTACCATTTGGAGGGAATTCATAAAAATACGCTGATCTTGGACTGAGACACCTGAAAAAAAAAAAACTCAGTTTACCCTTCTGATTATAAAACCTATATTTTTAGTCTGGATCCCGCGTATGAAAAAAAAGTTGATTAATAGCAAGCTGAAAATTTGTTAATAGCTTAAGGGTGTCTAGTCGGATAAACTTTGATATATGGGAACACTGTAACAGGGCAGTTTTAATTGTGGAACAGGTTAAAAATTTGGAACGGTCAGACCACGAAAACGGCACATTTATTTTGTCCGACAGAACAGACTTAAAATCTCCGAACAGAGATTAAACTCTCATGCAAAAATCGGACTGCTATTTATCACCTGTCATAATTCCTGTTATTTGACATATTCTACATGTTTCACTTATTAAAACGCCCATTTGGTGATAAATAGCACTCTGATTTTTGCATGAGAGTTTAGTCTCTGTTCGGAGAATTTAAGTCTGTTCTGTCGGACAAAATACATGTGCCGTTTTCGTGGTCTGACCGTTCCAAATTTTTAACCTGTTCCACAATTAAAACTTCCCCTGTTCCAGTGTTCCCATATATCAAAGTTTGTCCGACTAGACACCCTTAAGCTATTAACAAATTTTCAGCTTACTATTAATCAATTTTTTTTTCATACGCGGGATCCAGACCTATTAATGGGCGTCCCAAAATTTACTCAAGATTTTAAATGCACAGAAAACACTTTTTTTTTTAAATTGTATTTTTTGTTATTGAATCATATTTTAGGGTATTACACGGAATAGCATATCAGGCAATAATGGCCTACACATATCTAGTATCACATGGGCACTATTTTGTAAAATTTCCCATCTTAACATTTCCCTGTCTTCTTCTTCTATCTTTGTTATTTTCATTGTTAGAGCAGTCCATGTTACCTTAACGTCTGTTATCAAGTTTTCTATCATTTCTATTTCCTTAATACATATTTCGTTTTTCCTTTTAGGATTCTTGAGCTGTGAGATGTCTATAAGCTGTCAGTAAAGCTCAGTATATACAAGACCTTAATAAGACCGGTTTTGATATATGGAACTGAAACGTGGACCCTATCTCAAAGTGATGAAAGACTTTTTGGTATTTTTGAGAGAAAAATTCTTAGAAAGATTTTTGGGGCAGTAAATGAAAATGGGCTATGACGTCGAAGATACAACTTTGAACTGTATCAGTTATACACCGATTCAGATATTGTGAAATTCGTTAAAGTGCAGAGACTTGGATGGGCTGGACACATTGATAGGATGTCAGACCACGAATAAACTAAGAGATTAACATTTTTAAAACCAGAGGGCACAAGAAGTAGAGGACGACCACGAAGAAGATGGATTGATAATGTGGAAGAAGACCTAAAAATTCTAGGGGTCAGAAGATGGAGGGAAGTTGCCAGGAATCGACAGGAGTGGCGACTTCTTTGTGAGCAGGCCAAGATCCACAACGGATTGTCGAGCCACTTATGATGATGATGATGATAGAATATTCTACTATGTATTTTCAATATTGAGCTTTTCAAGACTTACTTTGTAAGTAAATCTCACATTATCTGAGATACTCTCTGCTCCATACTACAAGTACGGAAATAATGTGTAAATAATATATGAACAGTAATATGTGAATATTACCTTCGCCTATCTCGCCATTCTGAGACGGGTTTCGCCATTTATGGCTCGTCAGTCGAACTTCGCACGAAAGAAAAGCGTATAATGGTTGGTTAATACAAAACTGTGCAATCATACTCAGACTTATACGGAAACGATATTCTTTGCTTTCATTTCTCTAAAAAAGTCCCACTGACGAGCCATATATGACGAAACGCGTCTCGGAATGGCGAGCTGGACTAAGGTGTGAATATTCCTTTTCGTATATTTTTATTAATTTGTGTCAACTACATGCCGACACAAATAACACCAAAGAACTCCTTGATAACGTCAGACTACTCACACGTAAATTCAAGCAGAAATCTTGGTCTATCAAAGATGATGAAGGTAATGTACAGACGGATTTGGACAAGGTTATTGATGTTTGGAGGGCGTATTGTAAGTCTTTATACGCCAATACGGACCAGATGCCAGCGGACACCCCGTTTGTACCTGATTGCCAGACCTCCACTTTCCATTCTCCTTCAACAGAGACACACCACACTAGTTTTGAATCTGAACCTGACATACTTTTTTCCGAGGTGGAATTCGCTTTAAAAAGACTTAAGTTAAACAAAGCAGCAGGATATGATCTCATTACTGCAGACGTCTTGAAGCATCTTCCGGAATGTGGAGTGAAAATATTACATCGATTGTGTAATGAAATATGGCATACAGGCGTCTGGCCTGAGGATTGGAGAAAGACCATAATCATACCTCTTCATAAGAAAGGTTCAACAGCTAATTGTAACAACTACAGGCTATTAGCTCTAATATCACACGCCAGTAAGGTGATCCTCTACATACTGCAACGGCGTCTAGAAAACTTCATAAGTTGGCAAATAGCACCTGAGCAGGTTGGATTTGTAAAGGGCAGAGGTACTAGAGAACAAATCCTTTTTGTAAGAAACATCATAGAAAAAGCCAGAGAATACCAGATCCCGATATTTATATGTTTCGTCGATTATACAAAGGCTTTTGATAATGTTAGATGGGACAAACTATGGAACATATTGACGACAATGGGTGTACCTAAACACTTGACTCACCTTATTAGCAAACTGTACCAAGATAACCTGGCATATATTCGAATGGACGGATACCTGTCTGACAAATGCACTTTGGAGAAGGGAGTACGCCAAGGATGCGTTTTATCTCCCTTATTATTTAACATCTATTGGGAGTTCATAATGCGCAGAGTCTTGGATGGTTGGGAGGGAGGAGTAAACCTAGGTGGTGTTAAGATATCTAACTTGCGTTTCGCAGACGACACTACACTTCTAGCCTCTACTCCAGAAGAAATTACTGAATTATTAAAAAAACTCGAGGTAGAAAGTGCTAAATTTGGACTCATGGTTAACTACAACAAAACCAAAATCATGGTTATTGATCGCCAACAACAGTTTCCTGAAACCCAAACTATTGCGGGATGCGAGGTAGTCTCATCTATGATATATCTTGGAGCTCTAGTTAACAACACAGGCAGTTGTGAACCCGAAATTAGAAGACGCATTCAACTAGCAAGAGCAGCAATGAGTGAACTAAACGGAGTCTGGCGTGATCGTCACATTACTATGACAAACAAAAAGAGACTCGTTTCAACTCTGGTCTTTTCCATATTTTACTATGCATGCGAGACATGGACAGTCAAAGAATCAGATAGACGACGTATAGACGCCTTTGAAATGTGGACATGGAGACGCCTGCTTCGAATTCCATGGACGGCTCGCCGTAAAAATATCTCGGTTCTGGATGAAATTAAACCGGATCAGCGTCTCTCTAGTACCGTTTACTCTAGAATTTTAAAGTTCTTTGGTCATATCCATCGAAGTGATCACAAAATGGAGCGGTTGGTGGTCCAAGGAAGGCCTCAGACTCAACGCCAACGCGGAAGATCTCCACAGCGATGGGCGGACATTACTAAAAAGCTTCTCAACAAACAGTATACTGAGGCAATACATGTAACTGATGACCGCGACCAGTGGAGAAATATTATCAATCAAACTGTCCGAGCTGCTGAAGCCCAATTATGAACCACAAAATATCTACTAAGATGTTAATGACTATGATGATGATATTTTTATTGTTCTTCTTCTTTTTCGATAGACACGACTCTGCCTGTTTGTTCAATGTGCCTCTAGTAATTTGTCGTTCCATCGTTTTCGTGGTCTTCCCACTGATCGTCTTCCTATTGGTGAGCCGTCTCTCGCTGTCCTTACTACTTTATTTGTTGTCATTCGGCTTATGTGGTCATTCAATTCTACTCTTCTGTTTCTTGCTCAATTATTAATGTTCTCCACCATGTTATATTCTTACTATTACATTCCATCCTGTATACTGTATAGCCTACTCCACTATTTATACAAAAATATTCAACCATTGTCAATATTGAGCTTTTCAAGACTTACGTTTCAAGTAAATCTCACTAAATTTTCTGAGCCAGCCCCGCTGACGGCTTTTTAAAAACGAAACGAATCACCAATCGAATTTATAAAATGCAAGAAAATATCTGTTTGGAAAGTTTTCTAATTCGAAATTGAATTTGTGAAGTTTTAAGAGATAATCTCGTTTAGAAACGCTGTGAGTTCTGTACAGAGATGGGATCGATAAGAGACGTGAAGTGAAATAATGCCGTTGTGGCACATACCGAAACACTCGACACGAAGAGCCCGATGCTGGTGCTGTTGGAGGTATCGAAAAGTTTTTATTTCATCTTCGGAGAACACCCCTATACTCTCGGTGCTGTTGTTGCTGGCGAATAGTACAAAACAAATGAAACTTCAACTCTGGTTTTCTATATATAGTTTTAATCCTAGATAACAGATGAAAGAGCACGTGATAATTTTAATTTAAAGAAACTGCTGCTTTTATGGAACTAAGTTTCAACGGCTTTTGTTTTGTTATCTTTTACTTATTTATTACTTTTGAGATACGTATTAAACACAGATGACGAACAAGTACTCATAACATTTTATATAGTGTCGTGATTCCATAATTTCACCTTTACAAAGAAGTCTAATTATTAATATGTTTGTTCTTCTTCACATATCATGTCCTTTCAGGATGTTGATTACCATCATAGCTATCTTAATTTTATTTACTGCCACCCTCAATAGCATGCTTGTACCGATACCATACCAATCTCGCAAGTTCTTCAACCATCAAGTCGTTCTTCGTCCTGGACTGCGTTTGTCTGTAGCAACCTATATTCAGGACCTCGTAATACATGTCTGAAATATTCCAGCTTTCTCTTCTTTCTTCTTCTTGTAGTGCCTATCCGTTTCGGATGTTGGCGACCATCATGGCAATCTGCACTTTGCACACTGCTGCTCTGAAAAGATTTGTAGTGGTTGTGTTGAACCACGTTCGTAGATTTTTCAGCCAGGAAATCCTTCGCCTTCCTGGTCCTCGCTTTCCCTCTACTTTTCCCTGTAAGACCAGTTGCAGCAGTCCATATCTCTCACTGTTCCTCATGATGTGACCGAGGTATTCGATTTTGGCTGTTTTTATTTTGATTAACAGCTCTTTTTCTTTTTTCATTCTCAACAAAGCACCCTCATTAGTAATGTGGTCGGTATAAGATATCTTCAGGATTCGACGATAAAGCCACATCTCAAAAGCCTCAATTTTCTTGCAGGTGGCGTCTGTGAGAGTCCACGACTCAACTCCGTACAACAGTATAGGAAATATATAACATCGTAGTAATCTGACTTTTATGGGTATCGACAAATCATGACATTTGAACAACTTTGCCATTTTTTGAAATGCAGATCTTGCTTTCTCTATCCTACATTTGATTTCTATAGAATGGTCCCAATTTTCATTGACGTTCGTACCAAGGTAGGTGTATGTTTTTACTCTTTCTATTTGTTGACCATTCACACTGATTCGTCCAAATTGCTGTTCATTCTTAGAGATCATCATACATTTGGTTTTCTTAGTGTTTAGTGAAAGTCCGTATCTCTGACTGACTTCTGCGATTCTGCTCATTAACTCCTGTAGGGCTTCAGAACTGTCAGCGAATACCACAGTGTCGTCTGCGTATCTTATGTTATTGATACATTCTCCGTTAATTCTAATTCCGGCTTCAACATCATCCAATGCTTCTTGAAAGATTTCCTCAGAGTAGATGTTAAACAGCAGTGGGGATAGTATACATCCCTGACGGACCCCACATTTGATTTTGATATCGTCGGATTCTCCTGCCTCTGTCCGGATAGATGATGTTTGATTCCAGTACAGATTGCTGATAATCCTTAAATCACAGGTGTTTATTCCAATATTGGTTAATATCTCCATCAGCTTGTCGTGCTTTACTGTATCGAACGCTTTATGGTAATCAATGAAACATGCATAAATATCGCAATTCACGTCTCTACATCGTTGAAATAGCACTTGTATACTAAATAGAGCCTCTCTTGTACCCACTGCATTTCGAAAACCAAACTGTGTTCGGCGGATTTTTTCTTCGCACAGTCTATATATCCTTTGATGTATAATTTTTAGAAATAGCTTTAAAATATGGCTCATTAAGCTGATGGTTCGGAAATCACTGCAGGATACGGACTTTGTTTTCTTTGGTAAAGCAACAAACGTCGACTTCAACCATGCTTTTGGTCTTCTTGGTGCTCTTTATAATCGCAGTAGGCTTGCTGAGACGTTCTAGTACTGTGGAGATTCCAATCTTCGCCACCCGAGAAACTTTCAACTTTCTCCTATAGCACTACATTTCGAAAGCCTCTAGGCGATTTAAATCAATTTTATTCATAGTCCAAAACTCGACACCTTGAAATGCCAATTTTAGGTCTCTACTACATAATATCTTGGACATTCTTCTAAAAGCTGCTCTATTCGTACAATCTTTTTCTTAAAAAAAATTAGACCATTACCAGTACGTACTCCAATGATGAATATAATATTTTTTAATGTGTTTACTCCGGCTTACTCCGGGGCAACTCCGAATTGCATGAAAATTTGGATTTAGGTTCTACTTACCCTCCACTTCAAAGTTGAAATTGTGCCGTTGGTTGGTTTTGCTTGGGGAGTGACAGCCACCCCTTCTTGAGGGTGAAAAAACATACGTTTAAGATAAGACCGGAAATTAATAAATTGACTGATTTTAAGCAACTTTTGTTCTATAAAGCTTTTATGTAAGTCAATACTTTTCGAGTTATTTGCGATTGAAAATGTTTATTTTTCGACAGAAAAACTACGTTTTCAGACGGTTTTTCACAAATAACTCAAAAAGTAAATATTTTATCGAAAAAAATGTCCTTAGCAATAGTGTAGCTTATAAAAAACTTAAAAAAATAGTGTATCAGCACAGTCTATTAATCGAGTAAAAACAAAGTTGTAGCTCATGAAAAATACGTTCTTATTCGTCTAATTCCACATCGAATATTTCAAGGTGCAATCACCGAAAAATTAAGCCCTTTTCGGGAAAACCCATTCAAACTTTTTTAAAGTGTTTATAAAAGGCTTCTAGCATTAAAAATAAGCGAGTTACAATCTCCCCGTATTAAGTTGAAAAAGCTTAAACGGGTCACTAATCACGAGTGTATGCAAATTTTGAACAGCCATATCTTAACCAATTTTTGTCTTACAGAAAAACAAAATGGAACTGGCATATTTATAATATTAAACCTACGTTTTTTTACTGTTTAAGATTTTTCTTATCACTAATACTTTTTAAGTTATTTTGAAAAAAGGAAATTTTTCAAAAATTTTTAGAAATTTTTTTTTTAATATAAAACTAAATTTTTTCAAAAATAAGCACTTCAAACCAATCAAACTTACAGATCATATAAACAATACACATGCAGTTACAACAAATGGTAAGGCAGTAACGATTCATTTTATTTAGGGTGCTAAAGAGAGGAAGGTTTCACGATTTTTTTACCAAAAAAGGGGCCAACTTTTCTTTTCAGTGTAACTCGTTTATTTTTGATCCTAGAAACTTTTTTAAAAAACAAATATAAAGCCTTTTTTTAGATATTTTAAAAAAGTTAATAAGATTTTCTCGAAAAGTGCTTAGTTTTTTGGTGATTTCGCGTTGAATTATTCGATTTGGAATTAGACGAATAAGAACGTATTTTTCATAAGCTACAATTTTGCTTTTACTCAATTTATAGACTTTAATGATAGACCATTTTTTAAATTTTTTTATAATCTACACTTTTGCTAAGAATATTGTCTTCGATAAAATATTTACTTTTTTAGTTATTTGCGACAAACGATCTGAAAACGTATTTTTTGTCGAAAAATCAATATTTTCAATCGCGAATAACTCAAAAAATATTGACTTACGTAAAAAACTTTATAGAACGAAAGTTTCTTTTAATCTATCAATTAATTTATCCATTTCCGGGCTTATTTTAAACACGCGTTTTTCACCCCCCGAGAAGGGGTGACTGTCACCCCCAAGTAAAAGTAACCAACGGCACAAATTCAACTTTGAAGTGGAGGGTAAGTAGAACCTAAATCCAAATGTTCATGCAATTCGGAATTGCCCCTGAAAATTACACTCCAAAATGGTCATTTATTGGGTTATTTGTATTTTTTGTGTGTATGTTGTTATACGAAGTAAGTAATGAGCAGTCTTACATGTAATTACTACCTATCAGGTGGTGTTTGTAAGTTTTAATAATAATAATAAAAAAATTCTTTTGTCGCCTCTAAAGCAGGTCATTTTAAACAGTTATAGCTTTGCACCTAGTTAAAATCTTATTAGTAATATTTTCTGTTATTGTTCTAGTTTAGTATCATTATATGTATTAGATAGTTCTTGATAATGTATTAAGAAATGAAAAATAAGCGCAGAGATGTTTTATTTTTTGCATAAAAATTGTGCACCATATGAACAAAAGGCACGAAAGGTTTTTATCATTAATTAAACGTGAAATTTAAAAATAATTTTTAAATTGAAATATCTTAGTGGCGTACCATTTTTTTAATTCGGACAAATATCAAAATTTTGATTATTAATCTCAAAACGTTTGATTATTAAAGTTACAAAGCTGAGCTCATCATAGCATTACGGTGTTACGGTGTTACGGTGTATATAGTAGTGATATTCTCTAATAATTAGAGTTAATCGAAATTGTGTCCGTTTTATAGAGAGGACCGCCCAATGCGATTATCATTATGTGTAACAGCGTGATGGAAATCGCTAGAATCCATATATAATTAATAGGCAGGATACTATTACAATAACTAGGTTACCAGAATCCAATTGCAAAGCTTTGGGACGGAATAGACGCCTAATTTAGATTACTGCTATATGTATATGTTATAGCCGAGATGTAATATATGCGATAAAGATGCTCTCAACGAATCTACCACAATTTCTAATTGGTTGTAGTACAATTTGCGGTGGGTGAATTGGATAGAAACTGAAGCCTCTGTCTTATTAGCTAAGCACATTCTGTAATTTGGACTAGAAAAATTTTTCACAAATTCTGCATCTCGATTACACAATATATAGTATGATGCAAAAGTGTGGAATAAATGCATTATTTCAGAAACAGATTAGTTTTAAAAGATTTTAAAACACGTCAATTTTAATTTTTGAATGGCACCAATTAGGCACCTGTATCACAATACCGATTTTTAAGAAAGAACAAAGATCATGTCTGGACAACTACAAAGGAATAACTCTCTTAAATACGACAATGAAGTTATTCACAGGCATACTCAAGGATAAATTGGAATCACAGATAAAGAACTCATAAAGAGTTCCCCGTTGATTTTTATTCCATATGGCTGTCTCTCAAGTGCCTTTTTAAAAAACTGGTCCGAATAAACATTGAACAATGTTGGCGACAAAATGCAACCTTGTCTGACTCGTCGTTGTATGGAGATTTCATCGGTGTAGTTATCTCCGATTAGTCTCATATATCTCCTTTTTATTCTCTTTTAAAATTGTGAAGGTCTTTTTACGTGCCATATTTCTTCCTCTTATGGCTTTCTCTAGAGTCTAGAAGATTGTATGTATGTAAGGGACAGGCAACATCCTTGTTTCAATACCTTTGATGTTACAAATCGTGTTATTATTTGTGTCCCTGTTTTTATTTTTGTTACGGGTTGATTGTATAGTACTTTGGCGGTTTTTATTAACTCTATTTTTGAAAGATTCGTGCTTTCCATAGATTGCTACAGCTTCTTCAGTGGATTGCTATGGTAGGCATTGAAGGTGTCGTGGTAAATCCTGCTTGCTCTGCTTCAGAATCTAAATATTATTTATTGATTCGATTCTTTAGAACCTTTGCATTTTTCACAATTATTTTTTTACACTACTTTTTTATACATGTGGTTTTATTCATACGTTATTATTTAGTGTATGTGTAAATAAATTGAAATAAATGTAAAAATGAAGACAAATAAAATAGTTGTAAAATTAATAAATTAGATAAAAATCACGTCACAATAAATAAGAAAATAAATGTAATTGATGGATTAGATTCAGCATCACATAGTAAAATAAATCACTTGAGAAAGCTGTAGTGACATTAATTTGTAATAAATTTTGTGAAGGTATTGAAAACAAAAGTTTTCAGTGTTTTATTGTTAAATAAATGTAAAAATATATACACTTACGTTTGATAGTTGTGATGCTGTTGAACTAGGAGGGGTTGATGGCTGGTTGCAGTCTGTTGATTCTGTTGCTGGCCGACTAATCGTTGTTGCTGTTGCCTAGCTATTTGAGAAGCAAATACTCCGTAGCCGAAACCGTATATTTCATCTTCTTCTTTGTCACTCAAACAGCTAGATGGCTGGAAGAAAAGATATCTATTAGGACAAAGATTTTCTAAACCATATATTATTATATGTAAATTTAAAAGAGGCAGAAAACTAAAAACTCGGATTATTGTCCTCTGATGCTTTTTAAGATGTAAATATCAAGCAAGTGAGAGTGATGAATTAGTCGATAAGGGAATCTAAAATTTTATTCACAACTTGTCGTTCACCATGACAATAACCTTTAGCGAACTATGCGAAAAAGGCAGTTATGAACTTATAAGTAAAATCTATCAATTAATAGAAAATGCCTAGCACCTGAAAACGATCAGGAAATAATTCCGAAAGAATGGTGTGGTAGTATTATCGTACCAATACACAAGAAAAAAAGAATGTGTGTGTACTTTGTACGCACGTAAGAAGTTATACTTCTACTACATATTATGTGATTTTTAAGACAATACCAAAAATTTAAAAAAATAAAAGAATAAAACGCACACAAACACATTGAAAAATGCCACAAAGAAAAAATGATTTCAGAACGATAATAATTCTTGGCAAAAATTTTAAATACGCATTTTCTGAAAAAAAAATTATATAACAAATATACTTACAATCATAACATGCATAAAAAAATAAAAAAATAAAACTTGCATCGGGAATTGAACCCTTGAATTTCGTGCCGCTTTGACTCGTAACCGAAGCGTAGACTCACTCGTCCAATCGCACATTATTTATCATGTGGAAAAATACGGTAACTGAACGTTTTACTGTTTGACAATTGTTTTGAAAATTAAATTATGTAGTTTTTTGTGGAAGAAAATATAAAAATATAACAAAACAGTAAGAAAACAATATATTAGATGAAGATTGGTGGAACTTTTGTTGGTAATCAAATTAAGTATGTAAATCAAAGCATTACATACCTACTAGATAAATAAATCTACGCCAAAAAATTATAATTTAAAAATAAAAATAGAACCTAATTTGGGATTTCTCTCTAAAATCCGCATTCTTGAGAAATTAAATGTATGTATTTCAACCTAATCCAAATGTATAATTACAATATGATTATAATAAAAACTATTTACCAAATTAGAATGAGTTTTTCTTGCCCAAAATAGTCCAAAAATATAGGTATATGAAAACTATTTAAAAAGGCAGTATAACTATTAACTAACTTTTGTTTGTTGTTTCTTTTCACACAAATTTTAAAACGCAACAACCATAAATAATCTAACTACAGCTGTGCCACAGCCGCCATATTGAATAATTTTTGACATGTCATTTGAACATCCAATCAGAACAAAGTTATAATGCGCATGCGCCCGGTCGCTAGGTTTTCCTATATAAAAATTTACCCTCTATCGCCGGTAAAGAAGTATAACTTCAAAAAAAAAAAGGAATCATGCATGAACTACAGAGGAATATGACTAATCAATACTATGTATAAAATATTGGCATCGGTATAATTAAAAAGATTACTACTATACGCCGAAGAAATAGTTGGTGACTCCCAGTGTGGTTTCAGGCCTGGAAGATTGATTATTGATCAAATTTTTACAATAAGGCAAATGCTTTAGAAGTATTGGAAGTATAATCAGGACGTGCATAAGATCTTTATAGATTTCAAACAGTATTATGATTCAATTAATCGCGCAACACAATGGAAGGCAATGATCGAGCTCGGCGTACCCAAAAAACTAACTGCAGTAACACAAATGTTTGTAAGTAACTCCTTTGCTCAAGTTAGAATAGAGAGGAAAATATCAAATTCTGAACTGACACAGGGAGATCCGTTGTCCCCATTGTTCTTTAACCTGGCCTTAGAATATGTCAAAACTTTTTTCACGAGATACAAAAATCCAGATATATAAGACCATAATACGACCAGCAGTGGCTTACGGAAGCGAAACATGGGCGCTAACAAAAAGAAAAATAAATAAACTACTGGTGTGGGAACGTAAAATCCTTCGAATAATATATGGCCTGTAACGTTGTCATTGTATTTGATGCCCCAGGTAACAAAATACAGTCGAAGGCAAAGGTTCGCTTTTTAAGACATTGTTATTTAGAATAAAAACATAAAAAAGATAAAATAATTAGCCTTAATTAGGTACTCATTAATTTAGTTAATAAAATATATTTATAATCTACGTATCGAACATTAAGTTCGGGTCGATGTGACGATATTTGGTAAATGAATGAATACTACCGACAATCGCGTGAATTAAGAATTACCTTTATTAATATGAAATGGGTTTATAAGGAGAGGACATCTCACTCAACTCGCCAGGGTGAAAGACATGTAAGGAAATACGATCACCGCTCGTATAGGATAGGTAAAAGGAAAAACCGTCGGATTAATTCAACGCATCAAAACGACGGGGAAAATGGTCGGGATAACTCACCTCTTATACCTTGTTGTTTATTATTCTTCGATCAACGCTCCAAGAATAATAGTCCGACTAGGTTTTTAGTTCCGTCTTTTATATCGTCTGAGACGGTATAAAACAGGTTTTACTTAATTCATTGGCGTACTATAGGCACTATCTAGATATTATCGTCACAGGCCCTTGCAGAGACAGCGCCAGCGTGACAAACGAATGGAGGCGCAGATACAATAACGAGTTAGAGTCTCTATTCGGAAAGGAAAATCTAGTCAGATATATAAAGGCCAATAGACTCAGATTGACAAGGCATGTGATACGCAGTAACGACAATCGCCTTATAAACAATGTGTTCTGGGAAAGGCCAGATGGAAGAAGGTTTGTAGGACGGCCTAGAAAAAAGTGGAATAATGCAGTCAAAGAAGACCTGGAGAAAATGAGAGCGAGACAATGGGAATTAGTGCCACAAGACCGACAAACATGGAAGGCAATAATAATAACGCCTTTGATGATGATGATGTGTTTACAAAGACTATGGGATAGACATGGATATGGATATGGAAATGGGTGAAAACAATATAGGTTAAAACTTTAACTAATTACAGGAAATGTCCATTCAAATGCCAGCAGTTTTATAACAAATAATCGTAAAGATACTTTTTAACTAACCAAACTTTCAAGCGTTATTAAATGGCATTTGAAAATGTAAACAACTTAAACGAATATAATTTGTAGTGAGTTTCCTGTCAAACTGTTCAACTCATTTCCGTAGTAAAAACTTCGGAAAAGTGTTGAAACTTTTTAGAACAAACATTAATTTAATTAAGCGAAACATTTGCACTGTTTTTAAATTTGAAGCTAGTTTCATTTACTTAGCTGTAATGATTTGAAATTTATTACTTGAAAAGCTTTTTTTGATTTTATATAATTTTTTTATAAAATATTCTAATCTGAACTTTAATCTGATCAAAGATCAAACAGATTAATGACCAATTTTTGTAAAACCTGAATCAAATTTTAATTAAATTAAAGCGTTACTCAACGGTGTTATCTATTAACACTCTTCTTCTTCTTGATGTGCCATCCGTGGTGAATGTTGGCGATCATCATGACAATATTTATCTTATCTTCAGCAGCACGGAAAAGCTGCACAGCTACTGTATTGAACCAGGTTTTGAGGTTGTTTAATCAGGATGTTCTTCTTCGTTGGACCTCGTTTTCCAAATAATAAATATTCTCTGATATAGCTATTAACAATGTAGAGAACTAAATCCTTCTTCTGCTTTTAGTGCCAGCTTCCAATTGCAGGTACATTACTATCATTACTATTTTTACTCTATCTATTGCTGCTCTGAGGAGTGTTATTGAATGGCAATTAAATCAGTCCCTTAAATTTTTCAATCATGACACTCTCTTTCTTTTTATACTGTTTCCTCCTTTTATTTTTACCTGTATTATTAATCTTAGCATTTCATATCGCTTTCCCCTCATTAAGTGTCTCAAATATTGTCACTTCCTTATTTTTATTGTGTTTATTATTTTGTAGTCTTTGCCATTTGTTCGTTTTCTTCTGCGTTCATTATATTCTCAACATCGTTTTGTAATACCACATTTCAAATGATTGTAGCTTATTTATGTGTTACGAAACACTTGAAAACACGTAAAATAGTAAAAAACACACCATCTTATACTTCGACTTCCATCTGTTCTGTTCTATTACCTTTGAAAAACTCATTGATGTCTTCTATCCATCTCTTTAATTTTTCAGTAGTATTCAACACTAGTAGTTTCTCATTTGTATCTTTCAGTATTCTCGGTTTTTTTTCTATTGATGATTTCTATATTATATTTTTGCCAGTCTGCTAGCGTATTCGTTCCATTCCCGTTTTCGTATTATTCCCGAGTTATTTATGTCTTCTACATTTTATACCTTTCTGTCTATGCAACAAGTCTGAAACGGATGATTGCAATATGATGATACAGTAATAATAACTCAGCCATTGACTGCAATAATTACCAAAAAAAAATTTGTGTGGCGTAATACAGATTTCTTAAAATACATAATGAAATTAAACAGAATTTTGTAAAATTGAGGCTTACCATTATGTTTAACGCTATTTTGTTAACGAAAAGAAACAAATCCAAAAGAAAGTATAGGTATAGTAGAAATGTATGATTTTTAGTATATTGTTGTTTCTAAATCTTTATCCCGAAAATGGTTTCTGCAGCTGACATACTCTGTATAACATCTCGCTTCGAAACACAATCCATCTACAATAAAAACGTAACTTTTCTTCTCTTAGAAATCTTATTGACAACCTCACTGACCCTTGTTTATGACACCGAAGCGTTTTATCACTGACCTCCATCTTGAACGTAATTTATCGTCGAGCAAAACTCATTAGATGAATTCCTTCTCTTCATTAATGTTACAAAGTAAATTATTTTACAGATACAGTAAAGTGCAGAGCAGAGAGTAATGCTCAACTGCTTCTCTATCGCGCTTCGCATCTTATGGACCATTATATTGCCGAGTGAGTCGCTCGTCTTCGCAAAAATCTTTTGGAGAAAAGTAATGAAGTGTTTCAGTAGTCAAGAACGGTAAATTAACCCTGAGGTGAGGTCTTCAGAAAAAGGCGAGGCATAGTTTGCGGACACAATTTATTGGTAGTCTTTCCAATTTCTATGTAATAATACGTTATCTGTCTAAATAATTCCTAAAGTGGCCTTTTGTTCAGGCGGATCTATCTATTTTTGAAATTATAGTTCTTTTGAGGCTATTGGAAAAAATTTTAAGAGTTAATTTTTTAATTTTTAGGATGCGCGCACACCGACAGTCTGAAGTTAGTTGCAAAATCTTTCATATGTTACATATATCAGTGCAAATAAACAGTGTGAATAAATAAAAAAATATATAAATATAAAAATGTATACCATTTTTATTCAGTTGCAATGCGAAAGCAAAACAATCTTATTTTTCACTTAGAATACGGAGCGCAGTCCAGCACTCTGAATTGACGATTTTCGACTCTTATTGGAGTCTCATCGGAGAGACGTAGGCCTGCTGCTCCATACTCTAAGTGACCAACAACGAGAGTTTACTCCTATAGAGTAACTAGGTCCATTTTCCGTTGGAACTTTACCAAGCTGCAGACGGGGGTTGTGAATTGCATAGTGTAGAATTCCTTCCCTCTTGTCTTGACTGCAGCATCCATCTGGCTTGCATATTGAGGCTTGCGTAGAAGCCTTGGAGGTGTCGCCAGGGAAATGGACCAATAAGTTTTCAATTTAAAAATCTTTTAGTAATATTTTACTTTACCTTTACCTTTACCTTTACCTTTTACCTTTTAGAAAAATATATGTTGTTGTTTTGGTTAATTTATTTATATATAAGACAGTTATAGATATTTATTGATAATTTATTAGTAAATAAACTTACGGGCATAGAAATCTGCCCACTTAAAAATTTGGTAATGTTTGATGTCTCGTATTTCCTACACCTGTTGGCCGATTTAAGCGAATTTTTTAACATGTTATAGCCCGATTCTTTAAAAATATCGCTGTAATAATAAAGCTCCGTGCTAAACAGGTACATTTTCATTGTATGCCGGGTGTAAGAATCAAACTGTGTCTTTTTCTCAGAGTTCGCGTTAACCTGTGGAGTATTCTAGCATTTATAAAATACTGAAATTAAAACTCAACTATAGTCTCAGATTTTCTTAAAATTCTGTTTTTTCGCTTTTTTCGCATTCGCTTATGTTGGATAATGAAAAAGTTAGGTACTTTAACAACTAGGCATGTTATTCATCAATACAGGGTGTTTCTAAATAAGTGCGACAAACTTTAACGGGTAATTCTGCATGAAACAATAATAACAGTTTGCTTTATAAACGTGTGTCCGCAAATGTTTTGTTTCCGAGATACGGGATGTTGAATTTTTTCTTACAAACTGACAATTTATTTATTGTTTTAAAACCGGTTGAGATATGCAAATGAAATTTGGAGGGTTTTAAGACGTAGTTATTGCACATTTTTTGACATTCAATTAAGAATTTAATATTCACCATTTACGTCTATACGGGTAATAGGGCCGATTATATTACCCGTATGCACGCTAATGGTTAATATAAAATTCTTAAAAAATCCGCAATAACCATCTTTTAAAACCTACCAAGTTTCATTTGCATATCTCAACTGGATTTAGAGCAATAAATAAATCGTTAGTTTCTTAAAAAACTCAACATCCCGTATCTCGGAAACGAAACATTTGCGGACACACGTTTATAAAGCAAACTGTCATTATTTTTTTATGCAGAATTACTCCTTAAAGTTTGTAGCACTTATTTAAAAACACCCTGTATTGATGAGGAACATGTCTAGTTGTTAAAGTATGTAACTTTTTTATTATCCAACATAAGAGAATGAATCAAAAAACAAAATGTTAAGAAAATCTGAGGCTATAGTTGGGTTTTAATTTCAGTATTTTAAAAATGCTAGAATACTCCACAGAGTGATGCGAACTTTGATAAAAAAACACAGTTTGATTCGTACACCCGGTATACAATAAAAATTTACCAGATTAGCAAAAATATTATTACAGCGATATTGTTAAAGAATCAGGCTATAACATATTAAAAAATCACTTCAATCGGCCAACAGGTTTAGGAAATACGAGACATCAAAAGTGACAAAATTTTTAATTGGGCGGATTTCTATGCACGTGAGTTTACTTATTTTGATGCCTGAATTGTCAAGGTGAAGGAAGCAGATAAAATATAATTACAGTGGAACCTCGATAAGTCGGATTAATCGGGACCGCGGCCGATCCGAGTTATCAAAAATCCGGGTTAGCCGGAAAGTAAAGCAAAAATTAATAAAATACAGTATACTTACAGATAAACTCCATTATAATTGCAAAAACATGAAATACATAATATGGAATATGTACAATGCATCTAAATTACGTACAGTTGTATACATTATTGTTCATTTATTGGTAAAAACTCAGTCAAACTCAAAAAATGTTTGTGTTGTCTGATAAACACCCTACCGGATTAGCCGGACTTCCGGGTTATCGGAGGCCGACTTATCGGGGTTCCACTGTATTAGAATATTTTGTATTACAAGTAACAAAACAAATTTTGTTTAATTTGTATGTTTACAACGTGAAAACATCAAAATATAGGTATTTTAAATTAAAATTGCATTTAATTCCCGTGAAAAATAGTAAATAATATCAAAAATAATTGCAATACTTACCGAATATTTTCCAGGTACATAAAGGGGCTGAGACATGGAAGTAGTGAGCGCCCCCGAAAGCGGCGACCCCCTCCCCGTCGGACTGTACGTACCAGGAGGAGTAACGGGAGTCGTCACCTTTCGTTCCTTTGGAGACGTTTCTGTCCATTCTATCCTCCTCAGATCTTCCAGGTGACCTAATACGTCTACGTAGTGAGTGCTAAATAAGTCTGCGTATCGTGACGCTAGGCCTTCAAGGTAACCACGTTCGCCATCCTGGAAAAATATTCGATTGTTAATGATAATTATAATAGATTAATACAACTATTATTAGCTGTTTAAAATAATTTTTGGTAAAATACGTTTAGTTTGTTAAAATACGGTTTTTTTAAATTTATTCTTATTTTCAGCTCAGAAATTAAAAATTCTGCCTCCGCCATTCAAATGAACGAAAAAAAAAAATACACAAGAAATTACTATTTAAAAGTTAGCCAAAAATTCTTAACATAACCTAAAAAAATATTGAAAGTTTCAATGATTTTTCCCAGGCCAAAATTGCGCTCACAAAAAAAGTCTAAAAAGCTACTTTTTTTTATTCAGAGGTTCTATGGCCTCTGTGAAGCTAAAAAGTTGTATGAAATAATGTTTTTAAATGCTTTAACAAAATCATAAGTCGTGGGGATGATCATTGCGGGGGCAGTTTTGACGTTTTTAACCCGCTATAGTGGCTATAGTCTTTAGGTGAGAGTATGCCTTTCATTTGAGAAGCTAGTCCTTACACCACAGACTGCTTGATTTTCTTCTCTTTTTGCACAAAATAAGCCAGGCTATTTTCCTAGTCTATTGAGCTTCGGCAGGGAACCGATAATCCATGTAAATTTTGGTGACGTGTGGACTCAATGGACGCTCGATAGACTGCACTAACGAACTGATAAACTGCACCAACGAACTGCATAGCTACGATAAATCGTTGTCGTATATAGCTTCTTCTTCTTAAGATGCCAAGACCGCTTGTCGATCGTTGGCTCTCATGTTGCCCAGCATATTAACAATCACTGTCTTATTGACAGCCACACAAAATAGTTCAGTGCTAGTTTTCCCAAACCATTGGCGTAGGTTTTTAAATCAAGAAGTTGTACCCACAATTATTTTTCCTATTATTTTACCTTGCATGACAAGGTGAAGTATATAATATTTTTCTGGGTGACGCATTATATGACCAAAGTATTCCAATTTACGCCTTTTAACCGTTTTCCCTACTTCACAACTTTTATCCAAACGTTGCAAAACCCTTTCGTTTGTGACTCTTTCTACCCACTGATCTTCAGAATACGGCGGTAGACCCACATCTCAAATGCTTTTAGGTTTTTTAAAAGCGTTTTTGTCAGGGTCCATGCTTCAACCCCGTAAAGCAGTACCTGGAATACCGAATATCGAACCATTCTTACAGTTGAGTCCGCGAATCTTTACCCGTGCGTCATCATTTAAAGCATACGAAATAAGTCGGAAATTTACTAAACGCAATAGCAAGTGACAGAAAGTGGGTATTATTCCGATCACGGGTTATAGTATAAAATTTGACGTTATCAAATAAATAGAGTGTCAAATTTAAAGTTTGCTTTAAAATTTTGGTACATAATTACAGCTACATTCGAAGTAGCTTAATAAATTATTTTAATATTATTGATTAATAAATAAATAAACAATTTATAAAAAATTCAATAACATATTTTCTTTTCGTTATTTTATTCACTTTGGCGGAACATTAAACACGAGCATTTCTTGTACGTTGGCAAAAGTTATTGTAAAATAACATAAACTTATTTATCATAAAATTTCTAACTCCAATATTAGACCATGGCGCATCTGTAAAAATATTGGTACATTTGGACGTTGAGAGGTGATTCAAATTTTTTTGCAGAAATTGCTTAAAAATAACTCAAATAATAATATTTGAGTTATCCTCCCACTCAAAAAAGTCCGGAACATTGTTTAAATAATCAAAATGTCAAAAAATTAAGGAAAAATTAAATTTTTTTCTTCGTTTTTTGATTATAACTTTAAAATTATTCATTTCCAAGAAAAGTTGTACTGACATAAAAGTTGCGTAATTAAATTTCCTATAATATAGAGTTGGTTAAAAATTTAAAAAATAGTCACCCTTGTTGCAAAATAGCAATAATTGTGAAAAAACCATACAAAAACAAGTATTCGAATTTTACGTTTTTCAACCATTTCTGCTCCACTTAGGACCTTCATATTTCACCCAGAAAAACTTTATGATATCATAAAATAATACTGTAAATTTTTATTAAGATCGGTTTAATATATATTGCAAAATAAATTTTGCAATCCAGCTTTCTCAAAAAAAATTCATTTTTTCAAAATGTTACAGGACTGAAAATAAAGCAGATAGTAAGTTGCAATTTTTTTTGCCTATAGAAGTCTACTGTACCTTTCATTTTCAATTTGCAAAATTAAAATCGATCAATTACCACGGGTCAGGAATTTTTTTAAATAAACATTAATAATTGGTGCTACGCGCAGGACAGCGGATAATTTGCTCTGATTGGGCATTCCAATGACCTTTGATAATGATTGATACATTTTAATTTTTATTTCATTTCGATATAAATAAATAAATTTGTTTATTGCAAAATAAAAACACATATTCTATCCTTTGAAATACCACTTTTTTTAGCAAAAGTTTCTTTGTTCATATATTTTACTTAGAGAATAAAAGTTTATTATGTTTAAACATATGCAATTGTTTAAATATATTTCACAAACAATAATAAAATTAGTTTGATTTTTGTGGAATTAAAATATTAAAATACAACAAAATATAGAGTAAGAAAATAATATATTAGATAAACATTTGAAGAAATTTTGGTGGAAATCAACTTGTGTGAATCGAACACCGCTGCCCTGCGCGTAGCAGCAAAAATTAATGTTTATTTAAAAAATTTGCTGACGCCGTGGTAATTAATCGATTTTAATTTTGCAAATTGCAAATGAAAGGTACAGTACACTTCTATAAGTAAAAAAAAATTGAACTTGCTATTTGCTTTATTTTTAGTCATGAAACATTAAAAAAAAATTTATTTTGCAAAATCTATTACACCGATCTTAATGAAATTTACAATGTTGTTTAACTATATCATAAAGTTTTTCTGGGTAAAATATGAAGATCCTAAGTGTAGCATAAATGGTTGAAAAACGTAAAATGCAAATACTTGTTTTTGTATGGTTTTTTTCGCAATTATTGCTATTTTGCAACAAGGGTGACTATTTTTTAAATTTCTAACCAATTCTATATTGTAGAAAATTTAATTACGCAACTTTTATGTCATTATAACTTTTCTCAGAAATGAACAGTTTTAAAGTTATAATCAAAAAACGAAGAAAAAAATCGAATTTTTCCTTCATATTTTGACAATTTGATTATTTAAACAATGTTCCGGACCATTTTGAGTGGGAGGATAACTCAAATATTATTATTTGGGTTATTTTCAAGATTTCTGCAAAAAAATTTTAGTCACCTCTCAACGTACATCTCAAAACAGATGCGCTCTGGACTATATAAAATTAGTTGTGAAAACAACTGTTTGTATATTATAAAAAACTTCAAAATGAAAAAATTCGACAAAATAACAGCAAAAAATTCAACAAACTGACAGCCCCAAAAGTAAACAAATCAAAACGTCAGAAATTGTACTTAAAATATGTGAAAACATCCCCAGTCGTCTTTCTTTGTATCTATCTCTTTTCAATGCACTGAGTCTAAATTGCTCATAAAAATAACATGTGTTTTTACATAATGACATGCGGTCGCTGGTTTGTCATTAGCTTCATGCGTGGAAGAGAATGACGCTAGATAAAAAGTATGTGTTTTATCTCGCCAGGTATTAATGACGCACGAGTAAAGACTCGCGGACTCAACTGTATGCGAAGTTCCAAATTAAGATCATGACTGCACAGGATTTTCTTGAACATAAAACTTGTTCTTGCTTTGGCAATAATTCTACTTTTTATTTCTGTACTAGGTTTCCAGCGTTCATTAATATGAGTACCCAGATATACAAGATAACTTACACGTTCAATTGAGTCATTACCAATTGTTACGTTATAGTTATTATTATTTATGGCTGCCTGTTTACTAATAACCATAAACTTTGTTTTTCTTGCGTCCAATTTGAGTCCATATATATCGCACAGATCGTCACCATTCGGTTCAATAACGCTTGAAGATGTTCAATCTATCCTGTCACTAACAAGATGTCATCTGCGTATCTGAGATAGGGCTTTTCATCGATTGTCATTTGTTTCGAGCTTCTGTCATATGTCGTATAATCCGTGTATATTAACATTATACACATATTATACAACATATGACAGGAGCTCGAAACAAATTGCTGTGAATGAAAAGCCCTATTGTTCATAAGCACTCTATTAATGATTATGCCCTCTTTTGCGTTTTCCAACACTTCATTAAAATTGTTTCAGCGTAAAGATTAAACAACATTGGTGACAATATACAGCAATTTACTAAGGAAATAAAACTTCTCTTGTAGGTAGATGGTATATAAATTTATTAAATTTTTTTCTAAAAAGATCCAAGTTGGATTAAAGTGGGTACATCACTAGTACAAAACAAACGTTTTCGGACTAATCAGTCCATCATCAGGTTGATCAGTTTGAGGCCAAGATGAAGACTCCATTATACTCTAATTGTATTCTTTTAACATCGACTTATTGTCGACATTGTTGTAGCCGAAATGGCTTAATTTTTGTAATGTTAAGGTCATTCGACCTATGTAGCTAGTTCCAACTACTTTGGATCTAAAGTTTCAACCTGATGATGGACTGGTTAGTCCAAAAACGTTTGTTTTGTACTAGTGATGTACCCACTTTAATCCAACTTGGAACTTTTTAGAAAAAATTTTATTTAATTTATATACCATCTTACAAGAGAAGTTTTACTTCCTTAGTAAATTTTTTATTATGGTATACAGCCAATGAGAGGAATTTTTTCCTTTTTATTTTTTTTACAATATACAGCCTTGTCGAACTTTACACGCTTGATTTTTCACTTCTTCAGAGCACTGATTCACAACCCTAATACATGAAGCCTGGCCCCAATACAAATGTGCGATTATTCTAATGTCCCTACCGTCCAGACCGGTAGTTTTGAGAATATGTAGCATTTTTTCACGGCGAACTTTATCAAAGGCCTTTGCACATGAAAACGTCATGATTTACATCTCTGCACCTTTGAATTAAAACTTGGGTTGTAAATAGTGCATCACGAGTTCCAAGGCCACAGCGAAAACCGAATTGAGTACTTGAGATTCTGTCCTCAATTTTTCTATAGGTTCATTGATGATTTATTCTGAGAAAAATTTTCAATATATAACTCATTAGGCTGATGGTGCGATAGTCGCTGCATTTTGTGGCTCTGTGTTTTTTTGGTAGTACAAAAAATGAGAATTTAAGCCAATCTTAAGGAATTTTTCTGCTATCGTAAATTAAGTTGAATCATTTCGTAAGTATCCTAATGCCTTCGACACCTAAAAGCTTTAATGTTTCTACGTAAATTCCATCTGGTCCGATCACCTTGCCATTTTTTGCGTTCTTTATAGCGTATTACACTTCTTCCTTAGTTATTGGAGGACCGCCTATGTCATTTAGCGTTTCTAGTTCGCTTCTTTCATCATCAAATAATTACTTTAAATTATACTGAGTCCATCGTATTGGTTGACCTTCGATATCGATTAAAATTTTTCCATTTTTATCTTCGATTAATGGAGGTTTATAATTTTTTATTTAGTCCTGCGACTTCTTTCAGTTTTTTGTGCATATTGAATGCGTCGTAGATACGCTCGTAGTTCTCAATTTCTTTACATTATTGTTTATGCCACTCTAATTTAGCTAATCTTATTTTTCTTAGAATCATACTGTTTGGCATTTTGTATTCTGTCAGATTAGCATTCTTATATTTTCTTCTTGCATCCATTCTTATAAAAAATTTCCCAGACTATTTTAAATGGGATTTAAAAAAAAATAATATCAACATAAATATTTTAAAAGACTAAGTTTTCACTCTAATGGCATATAACATATCCCACCAGAATGAAAACAATGGGAACCTTCTCTGGTTACACCTCCGAGGCTTCTACAATTTGCAAGCCATACGGATGCTGAGACTAAGGAAGATGAGGGAATTCTACAATTTACAATTCACGTCACATCTGCTCAGCGCGGTAGAGTTCCAACGAGACTGGTTCCCTTCATACTCCACACAGAGTAAATGTAAATCAAAAATGAATAACCATTTTCAATTTCGTCGCAAAACGAAAATACAGCCGAACCATATTCCAGTCCAATCAGAGAGTGCTGCAAGCACCTCTACCGGTTTCGAAACTTATTAGTCTCTCATCAGGAGGCACATATGCTGCTCTCCCTGATCCAACCAAAACAAACCCCAGCGTGCAGTCCCGAATTGCAACGAACGAAATGGCATAGATGCCCTAGCGGCAACTGCTAGCAAAAGACTAAGTTTTCACTCTAATGGCATATAACATATCCCACCAGAATGAAAACAATGGGAACCTTCTCTGGTTACACCTCCGAGGCTTCTACAATTTGCAAGCCATACGGATGCTGAGACTAAGGAAGATGAGGGAATTCTACAATTTACAATTCACGTCACATCTGCTCAGCGCGGTAGAGTTCCAACGAGACTGGTTCCCTTCATACTCCACACAGAGTAAATGTAAATCAAAAATGAATAACCATTTTCAATTTCGTCGCAAAACGAAAATACAGCCGAACCATATTCCAGTCCAATCAGAGAGTGCTGCAAGCACCTCTACCGGTTTCGAAACTTATTAGTCTCTCATCAGGAGGCACATATGCTGCTCTCCCTGATCCAACCAAAACAAACCCCAGCGTGCAGTCCCGAATTGCAACGAACGAAATGGCATAGATGCCCTAGCGGCAACTGCTAGCAAAAGACTAAGTTTTCACTCTAATGGCATATAACATATCCCACCAGAATGAAAACAATGGGAACCTTCTCTGGTTACACCTCCGAGGCTTCTACAATTTGCAAGCCATACGGATGCTGAGACTAAGGAAGATGAGGGAATTCTACAATTTACAATTCACGTCACATCTGCTCAGCGCGGTAGAGTTCCAACGAGACTGGTTCCCTTCATACTCCACACAGAGTAAATGTAAATCAAAAATGAATAACCATTTTCAATTTCGTCGCAAAACGAAAATACAGCCGAACCATATTCCAGTCCAATCAGAGAGTGCTGCAAGCACCTCTACCGGTTTCGAAACTTATTAGTCTCTCATCAGGAGGCACATATGCTGCTCTCCCTGATCCAACCAAAACAAACCCCAGCGTGCAGTCCCGAATTGCAACGAACGAAATGGCATAGATGCCCTAGCGGCAACTGCTAGCAAAAGACTAAGTTTTCACTCTAATGGCATATAACATATCCCACCAGAATGAAAACAATGGGAACCTTCTCTGGTTACACCTCCGAGGCTTCTACAATTTGCAAGCCATACGGATGCTGAGACTAAGGAAGATGAGGGAATTCTACAATTTACAATTCACGTCACATCTGCTCAGCGCGGTAGAGTTCCAACGAGACTGGTTCCCTTCATACTCCACACAGAGTAAATGTAAATCAAAAATGAATAACCATTTTCAATTTCGTCGCAAAACGAAAATACAGCCGAACCATATTCCAGTCCAATCAGAGAGTGCTGCAAGCACCTCTACCGGTTTCGAAACTTATTAGTCTCTCATCAGGAGGCACATATGCTGCTCTCCCTGATCCAACCAAAACAAACCCCAGCGTGCAGTCCCGAATTGCAACGAACGAAATGGCATAGATGCCCTAGCGGCAACTGCTAGCAAAAGACTAAGTTTTCACTCTAATGGCATATAACATATCCCACCAGAATGAAAACAATGGGAACCTTCTCTGGTTACACCTCCGAGGCTTCTACAATTTGCAAGCCATACGGATGCTGAGACTAAGGAAGATGAGGGAATTCTACAATTTACAATTCACGTCACATCTGCTCAGCGCGGTAGAGTTCCAACGAGACTGGTTCCCTTCATACTCCACACAGAGTAAATGTAAATCAAAAATGAATAACCATTTTCAATTTCGTCGCAAAACGAAAATACAGCCGAACCATATTCCAGTCCAATCAGAGAGTGCTGCAAGCACCTCTACCGGTTTCGAAACTTATTAGTCTCTCATCAGGAGGCACATATGCTGCTCTCCCTGATCCAACCAAAACAAACCCCAGCGTGCAGTCCCGAATTGCAACGAACGAAATGGCATAGATGCCCTAGCGGCAACTGCTAGCAAAAGACTAAGTTTTCACTCTAATGGCATATAACATATCCCACCAGAATGAAAACAATGGGAAACTTCTCTGGTTACACCTCCGAGGCTTCTACAATTTGCAAGCCATACGGATGCTGAGACTAAGGAAGATGAGGGAATTCTACAATTTACAATTCACGTCACATCTGCTCAGCGCGGTAGAGTTCCAACGAGACTGGTTCCCTTCATACTCCACACAGAGTAAATGTAAATCAAAAATGAATAACCATTTTCAATTTCGTCGCAAAACGAAAATACAGCCGAACCATATTCCAGTCCAATCAGAGAGTGCTGCAAGCACCTCTACCGGTTTCGAAACTTATTAGTCTCTCATCAGGAGGCACATATGCTGCTCTCCCTGATCCAACCAAAACAAACCCCAGCGTGCAGTCCCGAATTGCAACGAACGAAATGGCATAGATGCCCTAGCGGCAACTGCTAGCAAAAGACTAAGTTTTCACTCTAATGGCATATAACATATCCCACCAGAATGAAAACAATGGGAACCTTCTCTGGTTACACCTCCGAGGCTTCTACAATTTGCAAGCCATACGGATGCTGAGACTAAGGAAGATGAGGGAATTCTACAATTTACAATTCACGTCACATCTGCTCAGCGCGGTAGAGTTCCAACGAGACTGGTTCCCTTCATACTCCACACAGAGTAAATGTAAATCAAAAATGAATAACCATTTTCAATTTCGTCGCAAAACGAAAATACAGCCGAACCATATTCCAGTCCAATCAGAGAGTGCTGCAAGCACCTCTACCGGTTTCGAAACTTATTAGTCTCTCATCAGGAGGCACATATGCTGCTCTCCCTGATCCAACCAAAACAAACCCCAGCGTGCAGTCCCGAATTGCAACGAACGAAATGGCATAGATGCCCTAGCGGCAACTGCTAGCAAAAGACTAAGTTTTCACTCTAATGGCATATAACATATCCCACCAGAATGAAAACAATGGGAACCTTCTCTGGTTACACCTCCGAGGCTTCTACAATTTGCAAGCCATACGGATGCTGAGACTAAGGAAGATGAGGGAATTCTACAATTTACAATTCACGTCACATCTGCTCAGCGCGGTAGAGTTCCAACGAGACTGGTTCCCTTCATACTCCACACAGAGTAAATGTAAATCAAAAATGAATAACCATTTTCAATTTCGTCGCAAAACGAAAATACAGCCGAACCATATTCCAGTCCAATCAGAGAGTGCTGCAAGCACCTCTACCGGTTTCGAAACTTATTAGTCTCTCATCAGGAGGCACATATGCTGCTCTCCCTGATCCAACCAAAACAAACCCCAGCGTGCAGTCCCGAATTGCAACGAACGAAATGGCATAGATGCCCTAGCGGCAACTGCTAGCAAAAGACTAAGTTTTCACTCTAATGGCATATAACATATCCCACCAGAATGAAAACAATGGGAACCTTCTCTGGTTACACCTCCGAGGCTTCTACAATTTGCAAGCCATACGGATGCTGAGACTAAGGAAGATGAGGGAATTCTACAATTTACAATTCACGTCACATCTGCTCAGCGCGGTAGAGTTCCAACGAGACTGGTTCCCTTCATACTCCACACAGAGTAAATGTAAATCAAAAATGAATAACCATTTTCAATTTCGTCGCAAAACGAAAATACAGCCGAACCATATTCCAGTCCAATCAGAGAGTGCTGCAAGCACCTCTACCGGTTTCGAAACTTATTAGTCTCTCATCAGGAGGCACATATGCTGCTCTCCCTGATCCAACCAAAACAAACCCCAGCGTGCAGTCCCGAATTGCAACGAACGAAATGGCATAGATGCCCTAGCGGCAACTGCTAGCAAAAGACTAAGTTTTCACTCTAATGGCATATAACATATCCCACCAGAATGAAAACAATGGGAACCTTCTCTGGTTACACCTCCGAGGCTTCTACAATTTGCAAGCCATACGGATGCTGAGACTAAGGAAGATGAGGGAATTCTACAATTTACAATTCACGTCACATCTGCTCAGCGCGGTAGAGTTCCAACGAGACTGGTTCCCTTCATACTCCACACAGAGTAAATGTAAATCAAAAATGAATAACCATTTTCAATTTCGTCGCAAAACGAAAATACAGCCGAACCATATTCCAGTCCAATCAGAGAGTGCTGCAAGCACCTCTACCGGTTTCGAAACTTATTAGTCTCTCATCAGGAGGCACATATGCTGCTCTCCCTGATCCAACCAAAACAAACCCCAGCGTGCAGTCCCGAATTGCAACGAACGAAATGGCATAGATGCCCTAGCGGCAACTGCTAGCAAAAGACTAAGTTTTCACTCTAATGGCATATAACATATCCCACCAGAATGAAAACAATGGGAACCTTCTCTGGTTACACCTCCGAGGCTTCTACAATTTGCAAGCCATACGGATGCTGAGACTAAGGAAGATGAGGGAATTCTACAATTTACAATTCACGTCACATCTGCTCAGCGCGGTAGAGTTCCAACGAGACTGGTTCCCTTCATACTCCACACAGAGTAAATGTAAATCAAAAATGAATAACCATTTTCAATTTCGTCGCAAAACGAAAATACAGCCGAACCATATTCCAGTCCAATCAGAGAGTGCTGCAAGCACCTCTACCGGTTTCGAAACTTATTAGTCTCTCATCAGGAGGCACATATGCTGCTCTCCCTGATCCAACCAAAACAAACCCCAGCGTGCAGTCCCGAATTGCAACGAACGAAATGGCATAGATGCCCTAGCGGCAACTGCTAGCAAAAGACTAAGTTTTCACTCTAATGGCATATAACATATCCCACCAGAATGAAAACAATGGGAACCTTCTCTGGTTACACCTCCGAGGCTTCTACAATTTGCAAGCCATACGGATGCTGAGACTAAGGAAGATGAGGGAATTCTACAATTTACAATTCACGTCACATCTGCTCAGCGCGGTAGAGTTCCAACGAGACTGGTTCCCTTCATACTCCACACAGAGTAAATGTAAATCAAAAATGAATAACCATTTTCAATTTCGTCGCAAAACGAAAATACAGCCGAACCATATTCCAGTCCAATCAGAGAGTGCTGCAAGCACCTCTACCGGTTTCGAAACTTATTAGTCTCTCATCAGGAGGCACATATGCTGCTCTCCCTGATCCAACCAAAACAAACCCCAGCGTGCAGTCCCGAATTGCAACGAACGAAATGGCATAGATGCCCTAGCGGCAACTGCTAGCAAAAGACTAAGTTTTCACTCTAATGGCATATAACATATCCCACCAGAATGAAAACAATGGGAAACTTCTCTGGTTACACCTCCGAGGCTTCTACAATTTGCAAGCCATACGGATGCTGAGACTAAGGAAGATGAGGGAATTCTACAATTTACAATTCACGTCACATCTGCTCAGCGCGGTAGAGTTCCAACGAGACTGGTTCCCTTCATACTCCACACAGAGTAAATGTAAATCAAAAATGAATAACCATTTTCAATTTCGTCGCAAAACGAAAATACAGCCGAACCATATTCCAGTCCAATCAGAGAGTGCTGCAAGCACCTCTACCGGTTTCGAAACTTATTAGTCTCTCATCAGGAGGCACATATGCTGCTCTCCCTGATCCAACCAAAACAAACCCCAGCGTGCAGTCCCGAATTGCAACGAACGAAATGGCATAGATGCCCTAGCGGCAACTGCTAGCAAAAGACTAAGTTTTCACTCTAATGGCATATAACATATCCCACCAGAATGAAAACAATGGGAACCTTCTCTGGTTACACCTCCGAGGCTTCTACAATTTGCAAGCCATACGGATGCTGAGACTAAGGAAGATGAGGGAATTCTACAATTTACAATTCACGTCACATCTGCTCAGCGCGGTAGAGTTCCAACGAGACTGGTTCCCTTCATACTCCACACAGAGTAAATGTAAATCAAAAATGAATAACCATTTTCAATTTCGTCGCAAAACGAAAATACAGCCGAACCATATTCCAGTCCAATCAGAGAGTGCTGCAAGCACCTCTACCGGTTTCGAAACTTATTAGTCTCTCATCAGGAGGCACATATGCTGCTCTCCCTGATCCAACCAAAACAAACCCCAGCGTGCAGTCCCGAATTGCAACGAACGAAATGGCATAGATGCCCTAGCGGCAACTGCTAGCAAAAGACTAAGTTTTCACTCTAATGGCATATAACATATCCCACCAGAATGAAAACAATGGGAACCTTCTCTGGTTACACCTCCGAGGCTTCTACAATTTGCAAGCCATACGGATGCTGAGACTAAGGAAGATGAGGGAATTCTACAATTTACAATTCACGTCACATCTGCTCAGCGCGGTAGAGTTCCAACGAGACTGGTTCCCTTCATACTCCACACAGAGTAAATGTAAATCAAAAATGAATAACCATTTTCAATTTCGTCGCAAAACGAAAATACAGCCGAACCATATTCCAGTCCAATCAGAGAGTGCTGCAAGCACCTCTACCGGTTTCGAAACTTATTAGTCTCTCATCAGGAGGCACATATGCTGCTCTCCCTGATCCAACCAAAACAAACCCCAGCGTGCAGTCCCGAATTGCAACGAACGAAATGGCATAGATGCCCTAGCGGCAACTGCTAGCAAAAGACTAAGTTTTCACTCTAATGGCATATAACATATCCCACCAGAATGAAAACAATGGGAACCTTCTCTGGTTACACCTCCGAGGCTTCTACAATTTGCAAGCCATACGGATGCTGAGACTAAGGAAGATGAGGGAATTCTACAATTTACAATTCACGTCACATCTGCTCAGCGCGGTAGAGTTCCAACGAGACTGGTTCCCTTCATACTCCACACAGAGTAAATGTAAATCAAAAATGAATAACCATTTTCAATTTCGTCGCAAAACGAAAATACAGCCGAACCATATTCCAGTCCAATCAGAGAGTGCTGCAAGCACCTCTACCGGTTTCGAAACTTATTAGTCTCTCATCAGGAGGCACATATGCTGCTCTCCCTGATCCAACCAAAACAAACCCCAGCGTGCAGTCCCGAATTGCAACGAACGAAATGGCATAGATGCCCTAGCGGCAACTGCTAGCAAAAGACTAAGTTTTCACTCTAATGGCATATAACATATCCCACCAGAATGAAAACAATGGGAACCTTCTCTGGTTACACCTCCGAGGCTTCTACAATTTGCAAGCCATACGGATGCTGAGACTAAGGAAGATGAGGGAATTCTACAATTTACAATTCACGTCACATCTGCTCAGCGCGGTAGAGTTCCAACGAGACTGGTTCCCTTCATACTCCACACAGAGTAAATGTAAATCAAAAATGAATAACCATTTTCAATTTCGTCGCAAAACGAAAATACAGCCGAACCATATTCCAGTCCAATCAGAGAGTGCTGCAAGCACCTCTACCGGTTTCGAAACTTATTAGTCTCTCATCAGGAGGCACATATGCTGCTCTCCCTGATCCAACCAAAACAAACCCCAGCGTGCAGTCCCGAATTGCAACGAACGAAATGGCATAGATGCCCTAGCGGCAACTGCTAGCAAAAGACTAAGTTTTCACTCTAATGGCATATAACATATCCCACCAGAATGAAAACAATGGGAACCTTCTCTGGTTACACCTCCGAGGCTTCTACAATTTGCAAGCCATACGGATGCTGAGACTAAGGAAGATGAGGGAATTCTACAATTTACAATTCACGTCACATCTGCTCAGCGCGGTAGAGTTCCAACGAGACTGGTTCCCTTCATACTCCACACAGAGTAAATGTAAATCTGGGGTTTGTAACGCTGGGGTTTGTTTTGGTTGGATCAGGGAGAGCAGCATATGTGCCTCCTGATGAGAGACTAATAAGTTTCGAAACCGGTAGAGGTGCTTGCAGCACTCTCTGATTGGACTGGAATATGGTTCGGCTGTATTTTCGTTTTGCGACGAAATTGAAAATGGTTATTCATTTTTGATTTACATTTACTCTGTGTGGAGTATGAAGGGAACCAGTCTCGTTGGAACTCTACCGCGCTGAGCAGATGTGACGTGAATTGTAAATTGTAGAATTCCCTCATCTTCCTTAGTCTCAGCATCCGTATGGCTTGCAAATTGTAGAAGCCTCGGAGGTGTAACCAGAGAAGGTTCCCATTGTTTTCATTCTGGTGGGATATGTTATATGCCATTAGAGTGAAAACTTAGTCTTTTGCTAGCAGTTGCCGCTAGGGCATCTATGCCATTTCGTTCGTTGCAATTCGGGACTGCACGCTGGGGTTTGTTTTGGTTGGATCAGGGAGAGCAGCATATGTGCCTCCTGATGAGAGACTAATAAGTTTCGAAACCGGTAGAGGTGCTTGCAGCACTCTCTGATTGGACTGGAATATGGTTCGGCTGTATTTTCGTTTTGCGACGAAATTGAAAATGGTTATTCATTTTTGATTTACATTTACTCTGTGTGGAGTATGAAGGGAACCAGTCTCGTTGGAACTCTACCGCGCTGAGCAGATGTGACGTGAATTGTAAATTGTAGAATTCCCTCATCTTCCTTAGTCTCAGCATCCGTATGGCTTGCAAATTGTAGAAGCCTCGGAGGTGTAACCAGAGAAGGTTCCCATTGTTTTCATTCTGGTGGGATATGTTATATGCCATTAGAGTGAAAACTTAGTCTTTTGCTAGCAGTTGCCGCTAGGGCATCTATGCCATTTCGTTCGTTGCAATTCGGGACTGCACGCTGGGGTTTGTTTTGGTTGGATCAGGGAGAGCAGCATATGTGCCTCCTGATGAGAGACTAATAAGTTTCGAAACCGGTAGAGGTGCTTGCAGCACTCTCTGATTGGACTGGAATATGGTTCGGCTGTATTTTCGTTTTGCGACGAAATTGAAAATGGTTATTCATTTTTGATTTACATTTACTCTGTGTGGAGTATGAAGGGAACCAGTCTCGTTGGAACTCTACCGCGCTGAGCAGATGTGACGTGAATTGTAAATTGTAGAATTCCCTCATCTTCCTTAGTCTCAGCATCCGTATGGCTTGCAAATTGTAGAAGCCTCGGAGGTGTAACCAGAGAAGGTTCCCATTGTTTTCATTCTGGTGGGATATGTTATATGCCATTAGAGTGAAAACTTAGTCTTTTGCTAGCAGTTGCCGCTAGGGCATCTATGCCATTTCGTTCGTTGCAATTCGGGACTGCACGCTGGGGTTTGTTTTGGTTGGATCAGGGAGAGCAGCATATGTGCCTCCTGATGAGAGACTAATAAGTTTCGAAACCGGTAGAGGTGCTTGCAGCACTCTCTGATTGGACTGGAATATGGTTCGGCTGTATTTTCGTTTTGCGACGAAATTGAAAATGGTTATTCATTTTTGATTTACATTTACTCTGTGTGGAGTATGAAGGGAACCAGTCTCGTTGGAACTCTACCGCGCTGAGCAGATGTGACGTGAATTGTAAATTGTAGAATTCCCTCATCTTCCTTAGTCTCAGCATCCGTATGGCTTGCAAATTGTAGAAGCCTCGGAGGTGTAACCAGAGAAGGTTCCCATTGTTTTCATTCTGGTGGGATATGTTATATGCCATTAGAGTGAAAACTTAGTCTTTTGCTAGCAGTTGCCGCTAGGGCATCTATGCCATTTCGTTCGTTGCAATTCGGGACTGCACGCTGGGGTTTGTTTTGGTTGGATCAGGGAGAGCAGCATATGTGCCTCCTGATGAGAGACTAATAAGTTTCGAAACCGGTAGAGGTGCTTGCAGCACTCTCTGATTGGACTGGAATATGGTTCGGCTGTATTTTCGTTTTGCGACGAAATTGAAAATGGTTATTCATTTTTGATTTACATTTACTCTGTGTGGAGTATGAAGGGAACCAGTCTCGTTGGAACTCTACCGCGCTGAGCAGATGTGACGTGAATTGTAAATTGTAGAATTCCCTCATCTTCCTTAGTCTCAGCATCCGTATGGCTTGCAAATTGTAGAAGCCTCGGAGGTGTAACCAGAGAAGGTTCCCATTGTTTTCATTCTGGTGGGATATGTTATATGCCATTAGAGTGAAAACTTAGTCTTTTGCTAGCAGTTGCCGCTAGGGCATCTATGCCATTTCGTTCGTTGCAATTCGGGACTGCACGCTGGGGTTTGTTTTGGTTGGATCAGGGAGAGCAGCATATGTGCCTCCTGATGAGAGACTAATAAGTTTCGAAACCGGTAGAGGTGCTTGCAGCACTCTCTGATTGGACTGGAATATGGTTCGGCTGTATTTTCGTTTTGCGACGAAATTGAAAATGGTTATTCATTTTTGATTTACATTTACTCTGTGTGGAGTATGAAGGGAACCAGTCTCGTTGGAACTCTACCGCGCTGAGCAGATGTGACGTGAATTGTAAATTGTAGAATTCCCTCATCTTCCTTAGTCTCAGCATCCGTATGGCTTGCAAATTGTAGAAGCCTCGGAGGTGTAACCAGAGAAGGTTCCCATTGTTTTCATTCTGGTGGGATATGTTATATGCCATTAGAGTGAAAACTTAGTCTTTTGCTAGCAGTTGCCGCTAGGGCATCTATGCCATTTCGTTCGTTGCAATTCGGGACTGCACGCTGGGGTTTGTTTTGGTTGGATCAGGGAGAGCAGCATATGTGCCTCCTGATGAGAGACTAATAAGTTTCGAAACCGGTAGAGGTGCTTGCAGCACTCTCTGATTGGACTGGAATATGGTTCGGCTGTATTTTCGTTTTGCGACGAAATTGAAAATGGTTATTCATTTTTGATTTACATTTACTCTGTGTGGAGTATGAAGGGAACCAGTCTCGTTGGAACTCTACCGCGCTGAGCAGATGTGACGTGAATTGTAAATTGTAGAATTCCCTCATCTTCCTTAGTCTCAGCATCCGTATGGCTTGCAAATTGTAGAAGCCTCGGAGGTGTAACCAGAGAAGGTTCCCATTGTTTTCATTCTGGTGGGATATGTTATATGCCATTAGAGTGAAAACTTAGTCTTTTGCTAGCAGTTGCCGCTAGGGCATCTATGCCATTTCGTTCGTTGCAATTCGGGACTGCACGCTGGGGTTTGTTTTGGTTGGATCAGGGAGAGCAGCATATGTGCCTCCTGATGAGAGACTAATAAGTTTCGAAACCGGTAGAGGTGCTTGCAGCACTCTCTGATTGGACTGGAATATGGTTCGGCTGTATTTTCGTTTTGCGACGAAATTGAAAATGGTTATTCATTTTTGATTTACATTTACTCTGTGTGGAGTATGAAGGGAACCAGTCTCGTTGGAACTCTACCGCGCTGAGCAGATGTGACGTGAATTGTAAATTGTAGAATTCCCTCATCTTCCTTAGTCTCAGCATCCGTATGGCTTGCAAATTGTAGAAGCCTCGGAGGTGTAACCAGAGAAGGTTCCCATTGTTTTCATTCTGGTGGGATATGTTATATGCCATTAGAGTGAAAACTTAGTCTTTTGCTAGCAGTTGCCGCTAGGGCATCTATGCCATTTCGTTCGTTGCAATTCGGGACTGCACGCTGGGGTTTGTTTTGGTTGGATCAGGGAGAGCAGCATATGTGCCTCCTGATGAGAGACTAATAAGTTTCGAAACCGGTAGAGGTGCTTGCAGCACTCTCTGATTGGACTGGAATATGGTTCGGCTGTATTTTCGTTTTGCGACGAAATTGAAAATGGTTATTCATTTTTGATTTACATTTACTCTGTGTGGAGTATGAAGGGAACCAGTCTCGTTGGAACTCTACCGCGCTGAGCAGATGTGACGTGAATTGTAAATTGTAGAATTCCCTCATCTTCCTTAGTCTCAGCATCCGTATGGCTTGCAAATTGTAGAAGCCTCGGAGGTGTAACCAGAGAAGGTTCCCATTGTTTTCATTCTGGTGGGATATGTTATATGCCATTAGAGTGAAAACTTAGTCTTTTGCTAGCAGTTGCCGCTAGGGCATCTATGCCATTTCGTTCGTTGCAATTCGGGACTGCACGCTGGGGTTTGTTTTGGTTGGATCAGGGAGAGCAGCATATGTGCCTCCTGATGAGAGACTAATAAGTTTCGAAACCGGTAGAGGTGCTTGCAGCACTCTCTGATTGGACTGGAATATGGTTCGGCTGTATTTTCGTTTTGCGACGAAATTGAAAATGGTTATTCATTTTTGATTTACATTTACTCTGTGTGGAGTATGAAGGGAACCAGTCTCGTTGGAACTCTACCGCGCTGAGCAGATGTGACGTGAATTGTAAATTGTAGAATTCCCTCATCTTCCTTAGTCTCAGCATCCGTATGGCTTGCAAATTGTAGAAGCCTCGGAGGTGTAACCAGAGAAGGTTCCCATTGTTTTCATTCTGGTGGGATATGTTATATGCCATTAGAGTGAAAACTTAGTCTTTTGCTAGCAGTTGCCGCTAGGGCATCTATGCCATTTCGTTCGTTGCAATTCGGGACTGCACGCTGGGGTTTGTTTTGGTTGGATCAGGGAGAGCAGCATATGTGCCTCCTGATGAGAGACTAATAAGTTTCGAAACCGGTAGAGGTGCTTGCAGCACTCTCTGATTGGACTGGAATATGGTTCGGCTGTATTTTCGTTTTGCGACGAAATTGAAAATGGTTATTCATTTTTGATTTACATTTACTCTGTGTGGAGTATGAAGGGAACCAGTCTCGTTGGAACTCTACCGCGCTGAGCAGATGTGACGTGAATTGTAAATTGTAGAATTCCCTCATCTTCCTTAGTCTCAGCATCCGTATGGCTTGCAAATTGTAGAAGCCTCGGAGGTGTAACCAGAGAAGGTTCCCATTGTTTTCATTCTGGTGGGATATGTTATATGCCATTAGAGTGAAAACTTAGTCTTTTGCTAGCAGTTGCCGCTAGGGCATCTATGCCATTTCGTTCGTTGCAATTCGGGACTGCACGCTGGGGTTTGTTTTGGTTGGATCAGGGAGAGCAGCATATGTGCCTCCTGATGAGAGACTAATAAGTTTCGAAACCGGTAGAGGTGCTTGCAGCACTCTCTGATTGGACTGGAATATGGTTCGGCTGTATTTTCGTTTTGCGACGAAATTGAAAATGGTTATTCATTTTTGATTTACATTTACTCTGTGTGGAGTATGAAGGGAACCAGTCTCGTTGGAACTCTACCGCGCTGAGCAGATGTGACGTGAATTGTAAATTGTAGAATTCCCTCATCTTCCTTAGTCTCAGCATCCGTATGGCTTGCAAATTGTAGAAGCCTCGGAGGTGTAACCAGAGAAGGTTCCCATTGTTTTCATTCTGGTGGGATATGTTATATGCCATTAGAGTGAAAACTTAGTCTTTTGCTAGCAGTTGCCGCTAGGGCATCTATGCCATTTCGTTCGTTGCAATTCGGGACTGCACGCTGGGGTTTGTTTTGGTTGGATCAGGGAGAGCAGCATATGTGCCTCCTGATGAGAGACTAATAAGTTTCGAAACCGGTAGAGGTGCTTGCAGCACTCTCTGATTGGACTGGAATATGGTTCGGCTGTATTTTCGTTTTGCGACGAAATTGAAAATGGTTATTCATTTTTGATTTACATTTACTCTGTGTGGAGTATGAAGGGAACCAGTCTCGTTGGAACTCTACCGCGCTGAGCAGATGTGACGTGAATTGTAAATTGTAGAATTCCCTCATCTTCCTTAGTCTCAGCATCCGTATGGCTTGCAAATTGTAGAAGCCTCGGAGGTGTAACCAGAGAAGGTTCCCATTGTTTTCATTCTGGTGGGATATGTTATATGCCATTAGAGTGAAAACTTAGTCTTTTGCTAGCAGTTGCCGCTAGGGCATCTATGCCATTTCGTTCGTTGCAATTCGGGACTGCACGCTGGGGTTTGTTTTGGTTGGATCAGGGAGAGCAGCATATGTGCCTCCTGATGAGAGACTAATAAGTTTCGAAACCGGTAGAGGTGCTTGCAGCACTCTCTGATTGGACTGGAATATGGTTCGGCTGTATTTTCGTTTTGCGACGAAATTGAAAATGGTTATTCATTTTTGATTTACATTTACTCTGTGTGGAGTATGAAGGGAACCAGTCTCGTTGGAACTCTACCGCGCTGAGCAGATGTGACGTGAATTGTAAATTGTAGAATTCCCTCATCTTCCTTAGTCTCAGCATCCGTATGGCTTGCAAATTGTAGAAGCCTCGGAGGTGTAACCAGAGAAGGTTCCCATTGTTTTCATTCTGGTGGGATATGTTATATGCCATTAGAGTGAAAACTTAGTCTTTTGCTAGCAGTTGCCGCTAGGGCATCTATGCCATTTCGTTCGTTGCAATTCGGGACTGCACGCTGGGGTTTGTTTTGGTTGGATCAGGGAGAGCAGCATATGTGCCTCCTGATGAGAGACTAATAAGTTTCGAAACCGGTAGAGGTGCTTGCAGCACTCTCTGATTGGACTGGAATATGGTTCGGCTGTATTTTCGTTTTGCGACGAAATTGAAAATGGTTATTCATTTTTGATAAATATTTTACTTAAAAATAAATTGGATAATGCAATTTATCTTTTATTTTGACTACCATCAAAAAAAATTTATCATGTATTTCTTTTCACGTTTGTATATTTGTATAATAGGTACATTTTAACTCATTTAATACTTCCTGTATGGGTGTATCGTTTTGAAAACGTAGGGAAATCCTTGGAGATTCGTGGAGATTCGTATTCGTAATCGGTAATTCGATATTCATAGCCAGAACATTATTTTTGGTAATCAGAAAAAGTCATTCATCCACTTTCAATGTCAAGAGTCAAGTGTGAAAAATAGATGATGCGTCTACTTCAACCAGATCACTTCTTATGTAAATATTATGATTACAAATACCTTTTCAACGAAATATTATAATAAAAACTTAATTGTTTCTGGCTGATATGAGTTTGCACTTTCAGTTTGCTTCTGTATTTATAAAATAAAATTTGCATTATGGTTTTGTTTAGAATAATTACTTGAGAATAATAATTATGATTGGGATCCAAAATAATACCTAACCTAATCCTAATCACCGTAAAAACCTAATAACCGGTTTTTACTTTAAAAAGAAAAAGCCGGTTATAACCGGGACAAAAAAACAACCGGTAAAACCGGTTATTGCGAAGTATAAAACCGGTTTTACGTTAAAACCGGTAGATTTTTCCCATTCCTACTCAGAGGGCCATGCTAACAATCACAAGGAGACAGAATACCAAATAATATCAGGCAAAGAACAAAAATCAAAGACATAGTAGAACATGTAGCAAAAAGAAGTGGAGATGTGCAGGTCGTGTTTCTATGAATCAACTGTCACTTCCGCTGATTAGAAGTTAACTGGTATATGGTATATAAATAGGTATATGAAATAATTATTATGCATACCTATGCTGGTTTTATAGAGATTCAGTTAGTTTTATAGAGATTCGGTTAGTTTTATAGTGATTCGGTTAGTTTTAAAGAGATTTAGTTAGTTTTATAGAGATTCGGTTACTTTAATAGAGATTCGGTTACTTTTATAGAGATTCAGTTAGTTTTATAGATTCAGTTAGTTTTATAGAGACTCAGTTAGTTTTATAGAGATTCGGTTAGTTTTATAGAGATTCAGATAGCTTTATAGAGATTCAGTTAATTTTATAGGGATTCAGTTAGTTTTATAGAGATTCAGATAGTTTTATAGAGATTCAGTCAGTTTTATAGAGATTCAGATAGCTCTATAGAGATTCAGTTAGTTTTATATAGATTCAGATAGTTGTATAGATAATGAGTTAGTTTTATAGAGATTCAGTTAGTTTTATAGAGGTTCAGTTTGTTTTATAGAGATTCAGTTAGTTTTATAGAGATTCAGTTAGTTTTATAGAGATTCAGTTAGTTTTATAGAGATTCGGTTAGTTTTATAGAGACTCGGTTAGTTTTATAGTGATTCGGATAGTTTTATAGAGATTCAGTTAGTTTTATAGAGATTAGGTTAGTTTTATAGAGATTCGGTTAGTTTTATAGATACTAAGTTAGTTTTATAGAGATTCAGTTAGTTTTATAGAGATTCAGATGATTTTACAGAGATTCGGTTAGTTTAATAGAGATTCGGTTACTTTTATAGATATTCAGTTAGTTTTATAAAGATTCAGTTAGTTTTATAAAGATTCGGTTAGTTTTATAGAGATTCAGTTAGTTTTATAAAGATTCAGTTAGTTTTATAGAGATTCGGTTAGTTTTATAAAGATTCGGTTAGTTTCATAGAGATTCAGTTAGTTTTATAGAGATTCGGTTAGTTTTAGAGAGATTCGGTTAGTTTTATAGAGATTCAGTTGGTTTTATAAAGATTCGGTTAGTTTTATAGAGATTTAGTTAGTTTTATAGAGATTCGGTTAGTTTTATAAAGATTCGGTTAGTTTTATAGAGATTCACTTAGTTTTATAGAGATTCGGTTAGTTTTATAGAGATTCAGTTAATGTTATAAAGATTCAGTTTGTTTTATAGAGATTCGGTTAGTTTTATAAAGATTCGGTTAGTTTTATAGAGATTCAGTTAGTTTTGTAGAGATTCGGTTAGTTTTATAGAGATTCGGTTAGTTTTATAGAGATTCAGTTAGTTTTATAGAGATTCAGTTAGTTTTATAGAGATTCGGTTAGTTTTATAGAGAATGGTTAGTTAGAAACTAACTTCACTTAGAATCTTTATAAAACTAACCGAATCTCTATAAAACTAACCGAATCTCTATTAAACTAACTGAGTCGCTATAAAACTAACTGAATCTCTATAAAACTAACCGAATCTCTATAAAACTAACCGAATATCTATAAAACTAACCGAATCTCTATAAAACTAACCGAATCTCTATAAAACTAACCGAATCTCTATAAAACTAACCGAATCTCTATAAAACTAACCGAATCTCTATAAAACTAACTGAATCTCTATAAAACTAACTGAATCTCTATGAACTAACTGAATCTCTATAAAACTAACTGAATCTCTAATTAATGAACAAATTACAATAATAATTATTAATTAAATTATATTGAGTCCATCGTATTAGTTGACCTTCGATATCGATTATAATTTTTCCGTTTTATCTTCGATTAATGGAGGTTTATAATTTTTTATTTAGTCCTGCGACTTCTTTCAGTTTTTTGTGCATATTGAATGCGTCGTAGATACGCTCGTAGTTCTCAATTTCTTTACATTATTGTTTATGCCACTCTAATTTAGCTAATCTTATTTTTCTTTGAATCATACTGTTTGGAATTTTGTATTCTGTCAGATTAGCATTCTTATATTTTCTTCTTGCATCCATTAAATTCAATATCTCTTCTGTCATCCACTGTTGCTTATTCCTACGCTGATTTTCCATTAGATGATCTTCTTGGACTTTTACAATGTTTTTTGCATGACTCCTATAATTACACCTCTGAATTTTTATTTCCGAATTTCTGAAACTGATCTTCTAACTTATCGGTTACTATTTCTTTCCCTTCCGCATTTGATAGTTTATCTTTGCTTATACTAGGACATATTTTGGGATTTTTCGTGTATACCGAGCATAAGAAATTTTTACTTGAAAACTTTGCAAGAATATTGTTCTCTTCGAGATACTTTCCTAATTGATTTTTAGTGTATATTTTTTCTCATCGTAGACATAAATTCGCGTTGTAGGGAGAAATATCAAGAAGTTCGTAGAACTAATAACGTCTTATGTACGCGTAGTCATAAATAACTCAACAAAATAGTCCCTCATAATTATTTTCTTGAGGAGTTCGGACAACTTCGTAAAATGTAGTTCTGTTGAAAGATGCTTGAATTTCCCCCGAGACTCACAAGCGTAACATGGGAAATCGTGTGGAGGGAGGGAGGAAGATCATTTACCAAACATCCCTCTGTGGTGGTCTTAGACTAAATATTAATCTCGGCTTAAAAGTATCCGATACGCACATAATAATTTCTTGTAAATTAATATAAAACCAAATGTTTTAGATATTATCATAGTTGAAGTAAGCCAACCCTTATTGAGACAATATGCGTCAAAACACGCCACTTAATTCATCAACGTTCGTAAAAAGATATTTTTGAATTTTTTCCATTATTCTCTCTTTCACTCTCTCTCTCTCTCTCTCTCTCTCTCTCTCTCTCTCTTGTTCTTCTTCATGTACCATGTCCTTTCAAAACGTGGGTTACCATCACAGCTATCTTAATTTTATTCACTGCCACCCTAAAAGCATGCTTGTATCAACACCATACCAATCTCGCAAGTTCTTCAACCATGAGGTTCTTCTTCGCCCTGGACTGCGTTTTCCTGCTATTTTTCCTTGCATGATATTTTCTAGCAACCTATATTTGAGACCTCTCATTACATGTCCGAAATACTCCAGCTTTCTCTGCTTGATGCTTTTTATGATATCAGTAGTCTTGCTGAGACGTTCTAGTATTGTGGAGTTTAGAATCTTCTCCACCCAAGAAACTTTTTAAAATTCTTCTATAGAACCACATTTCGAAAGCCTCAAAGCGATTTAAAACGATTTTATTCACGGTCCAGAACTCGACACCGTAAAGTAAGACCGAGAACACGTAGCAGCTAAGTAGGTGGATCCTCAATGCCAATTTTAGGTCTCTGTTACATAGCACCTTGGACATCCTTCTAAAAGCGGCTCTACCCTGCTCTATCCTAGATCTAATTTCGCCGTGACTTTCTGCGTTACAATTTAATTGCTGTCCAAGGTAAACGATTTTATCAACTTGCTCAAGTTTGGTATTATTTACATATGTAGACGGTTTTATATGCTGTTGTTTACTTATTAGGAGTATTTTGGTTTTCCGTATGTTCAGATCCAGACCTGCCTCCCTACAACTCTCAACGACACTATCAAGTAGTGTTTGCAGATCGTATTGAGTAGAAGCTAGAAGTACTATGTCGTCCGCATATCGCAAATTATTGATGACTTCACCGTTTACAAGTATTCCTTCTTGCTTTTCAGAAGGTGGTTTTCTGAAAATTCTTTCAGAGTAATCGTTGAAAAGCAGGGGTGACAAGAGGCATCCCTGCCGTACTCCTCTTTTAATATTAAGAGCCTGTAATTCCACACCATCTACTAATGGTGTTAGATTAGTAGTTTGATTGTTGTTGATTTTTGTTGTTTGATTCATGTTTGAATATGTAAGTTAAAGCAGGAATAGGGTCAGATAATAGAACAAATGATGGAGTTTAAATTTCTTGGCATCACACTATCTAGCTACGGAAAGCTCGAAGGAAAAGTGAAAGATCAAGTGAACAGAACAAACAGAGCCGCAGGTTGCCTGAATAACACAATATGGAGAAATAAAAATATCGGAAAAGAAATGAAAGGCAGAATTTACAAAACAGTCATCAGACTAATGACATATGCGGTAGAACAGTGGTGCTCAGACTTATATTGCGTGGGATCTACCACATAAACTTCAAGCGTCCAGCGATCGAAGACATGCTAGTAAAATAAAACAATTTTGAAAATAAAAAACTTTATTGCACCTTTCTATTTGATAAAAGTTATAACTACAACTACAGGGAGTTGTAATTATTAAAGTCATGTTTTTCATCTTAAATTTATTTCGATGTTGATCCATTATCCATCCATCCAAGTTTTTCATATGATGGTAAGTAATTACCGAGGGCCAAACGCAAGCATCATGACAGATGTTTGTAAGTAAGCCGATTACACTACTTTGATTTCGCTACCTTCATTTGGGAAAATGCAGGCTCACACAAGTATGTTGATCCAAAAAATGATGGGAGCTACAGAGCTACTTGCTTCAAAGACAGATATTTGTGAGACGATATGAAAGACCAACATTTCGTATCGGTATCGGTCGCTCTTGACGTACGATGTATATCTGAAATTATTTTCGGTACCTCAGTGTGGACGGAAATGATCTCCATGTTGAAAGTAATGGATATTTCTGTAGCAATTTTTTCTACGTCTTCACAAGAAAATGGATTTGACACGAATGTTACATTTACAATATCTGTCTGTTTTTTTAAATCAGCGAAGCGTCTTTTAAACTCGCTGTGTGCTTGCATCTCCGTCTCGTAATAAACATAATTCAAATGAGCGGTTACCCTTTTTTTCAACGATGGAAAGTCGTTTAAATCCTTTCTGTTCATTTCATTAATTAATATTTTTTCTGTATATGTATTTTTTCCGTGAATCGCGATCGCCTTTAAAATCGCGATCGACCTTTTGAGCTCCACTGCGGTAGAATCACCACCTGACACGGAGAGGACAAAAAGGATGATAGAAACAGCAGAGATGAAACCCTTCGAAACATCTATGGTAAGACACTATGCCACTGAGCTAGAAGTACATATATAAGACGGGGATCCAAGGTAGAGAATTTTAAGAACTGGGTAAGAAACAGTAGAGTAAAATAGAACTACCATATAAGGCGAATGACAACAAATATAGTATTAAAGACTATGATGAAATGGCAAGTTACTGGTGACACATGGAAAAAACAGACAGAGACATGATCAAGAAGAAGAAGAATTAACAAAACACTTGCCTTATATTTAATAATTGTTAAAAAATGTAAGCTATTTTAGGTTACTAAGTTGCTAGTTACACTTTTAGTGAAATATTTTGTTTATTGTCCACGAAACAAAACTTGTAAGCAGCTGTGTTTTGTTTTGCTAAAAAATACTTCGAAGAGCAATATTGAAGTTAAAAACTCGCGCAGAGTGTTCTAGTAATAATTGTTTCTTATCCATCTCAGGCATATATTTCCAGTTTTTCTTATCTATCTGATTTCTTTTCCTTTTAATATTCCAACCACTCAGAACGTCAATGGCGCTACACCAACACCTCGTTGCTTCCACCCTAACCTTAAGCCTTAATTGGTTGCCAAGAGAGAAGTAAACTTTGTTTAAGGTACTTTAATGTTAGGGAAATGACGTTGATATGAGTCTTTTGTAACTTATCTAAATGTTACGCCAGCTACGTCCTATTACCTCTCACTATTTTCTTTATGCGTTAACGGGATCTTTATATAAGTGCTCAAACTTTTGTTCAACTTTTATTATTATCCGCGAACTTTTAGGTCTGTACGTAGTGAAAAATTTGCATGATTTCAGGAATCACCGGGAAAACCTTTAGGTGAAAAGTTTTGACACTACATTCTCCACGCTATTCATCTTTTTCAAGTTTTGTTTTGCATTTGGCTTAAACAGTTTGATATGTAAAAAATGTGTAACACGTTTTGACTTTTCTGACTTTCTTTGTTGTTTTTCCTTCATTTTCATTTTTACCTTATAACATAAATATATGTAATTCGAAATTATATATTATGTATCATTATCTAAATTATCTCTACTCTAAATCTTCAGTTTACTCCCAATGCTACAAAGTGTGAGACAAATCAACGGGTTTCGAAATAGGAACTTCAGAGATAGAATATTTATACCGGGGGCGGTCAATAAATACGGTCTTGTAATTAAAAAAATAAGGGGTGAAGCGATCATGATTTTGGTACCGTTTCACTACATATATGTTAACTTATATTAGTAAATTTCTCTTTTATGATAAATATTAGTATTTTTAAAGACATTCAAATTTCTAAGCGATGGCGGAATTGTTGAGGATCAATAAAAATGAAACAAACTACAATGATTAATATCGTAGTCAAATAAATCCCGTGTTTTTATAAATTACGTAATCATAACATATCCTACTCGAAAAGCGTCGATTAAGTCGTAGCACCAAACCAAACAATATAAAATAAACTATTTATTTGCACACAATTCAATCGAATTTACATTTATGTTATTTATATAATCGATTTTGTATTTTTTTTTATTTGCCTTTTTCAATGTTTCCATTAGCTGGTATTTGCGCTCCGTATTAAAAACAAAGTGAATTTTGTTTGAAATAATATATATAATTATTCTGCCATTGCACACGATTATCTACGTTAAAAATTTACTAAATAAATATTAAATTCATTAATTTTCCTGATTCGATATATCATTCGAAAAATTTCATTACTAAATATAAATAAAACCATAACAAGTTAGAGAAGTAGCTACAATTAAATAATAATACAATAAAATATTGCGCCACGTATAAACCATGTCACTTTGCAACATAGGACTGCTCCACATTCTCTACCTGTTCAAAATGTTTCTGAAAAAACCCAGCAAATCTTCATTAGTGGAGTCGGCATCAGAAGGAAAAGAGAATATCAAACAAAGGAACAAGTGAAGAAGGTATAAAAAATAGACTTTGACAAACAAAAGACTAGATACGAAAATTGAACACGGTACTGTGAGATAAGAACATCAGTATAAAAACAGAAAGAAAAATATATAATACCATGACAAGAAGTATCTTGACTTATGGGTATGAAAATTGGATAAAAAATAAGAAATCCAAAAACAAAATTAGAGCAACAAAGTCAAAGATGGAATTCCTAAGGACAAGCTGCAAAGTAACAAGAAGCGATATAATAAATATTATAGACATTCAGAAAAGAATGGGAATGAACTCGGTTATAATAGACTAGGTAGAACAGAAGAGATTAACCTGGTAAAGACATGTTAGGAGAGTGGACAAAAACGTTGGATAAACAGAATAACAGAATGCAGCCCGATAGTAAGAAGGAAAAAAGGCACACTCCGAAGATCTTCCACATATGAAGTGGATGAAGCAACAGAAAGGAGCAATCTACAGGACAGGGGCTGGCTAATCAGAAAGAACTGGAGAGAACGGTTGAAAGAAGAAATACAGTGAAAACTATGGAAATCCTTAGTATATAACCATTGATTATAAGATATCGGCGTCAAATATTAGGTCGGGCTAGAGCACGTTTAAATTGAAGACATGAATGACATTCAGTATTGTTCACAGATGAGTCCAGATTTTACCGATTTTCACACAGCCGTCGAGTACATATAAGGATAATATCAAGGGTACCAAGAAATCAGGTTAGCTGACTGCCAATACTTTGCCAACGGTTTTTGGAACCATTCTAGTAATTTAGAGAATAACTGTTACCAAACAGAACAAGTGAGTCGCGGTGGAGGTGGAGGAGCGGTCGCGGTCGATGTCGACATCCATGTAAAACAAACAGATTGTAGTGAATGGAAGAGAACAGATCAGGTAAGTCGCAGTGGAGATTTAGCGAGATGCCATCCAGGAGGTTTAAATCGATGCTTTTGAAAATAAAATGAGTTTGTTTTACATGGATGTCTACTGCACGGCTTACAAGGATGCTTCCCTGTTATTGGTCCGTTCGAAGCCAAGTTGTCATTACCTGCGCTATCTGAGTTGATACTTTTTATATAATCCCTTTTTTGTATTCAGTTTATTTTTGAATTTCTAAAGTAATAATTAAATTCAGTAAATTTTTGAAATATGAAGGAGGATCTGATTATTTACAGCTGACGTTTCATCACTATCATCACTTTACTGACACAATATCGCAAAAGCACAGTCTTTTTGTCATTCAAATTTCATTAAACTACTTCACTTGGTAGTGATTCTAGCTCGACTGACAGCGCAGGTGACCTCCTTGCTACGTGATGTCGACATCGACCGCGACTTAACTAGTAGCATCCACCGCGACCTACACCTCCACCTCGACCCACTTGTTCTGTTCTTACCCTTAGAGACTCTGTAGTAGACTGCAAGTAATTCTTCTTCTTGACTGGCTTTACAACTCGATATTGAGTCTTCTCCTAATCCACTGTGTCCTCCATCATCTATAACCTTGCTTTTTCATTTTCCATTTATTATACACCAATCCTAGATAAATCAGATGCAACATCATGCTTTCATTTTTTTCTGGGATGGTCCTACTGATATTCTACTTCTGGTCTCTCAAAAAACACTGTCTGTAACACTCTGTCTTTCTTCGATCTTACCACATGACAAGGTTAGCTTTAATATGTGTGACGATATTTTCAGTACCATACAAAGTCACCAATTCAGCATTGAGGTGCCTTCTCCACTCTCCTGTCAATTCATCCCTTTTTGTCTTTTTGATGCAAGTAATTCCCTATCTAAAATTGAAATATCCACATATAAATATTAAAATTATCCATCGTGAATGTAATAGTGTCCAAATGAATCGCTTATTACAATCTAGAATCACGCCGATCCACTGATTTCAAAAATCCTCTCGTCGAATATTGTAGTAGTGATATTTTCCAATAATTTCCATTCCGTATAAAAGTACATATTTGTTTTAAATTGGCTGGTACGCATTCATAATAAACATACATGAATTTAAATGAACCAGCATAATTCTGGATCAAAGCGAGATACACGGATTTGTCTCGATATCCACTTTTTTTATGGAATTCTGCGCTCTTTGTGCATCGCATATTTAGATATGTATGACGGCTCTAATAAAGGTTTTATTTTAGCTCGAAATTAGAAAAGTAATATTAAAAACAACTGAAATAAGTCGGAAAATGCATGAATAATTGCTAGAATAAATTTTATTAAGTTATACTTTTTTAGTCGCGTTGGGAGTAAATTTAAATGTGCGCGAATTCATCAAAAGTCTTGGTCCTGAGCGCAGCTGAAACGTAACACGTGCTCTGATTGGGTAATTACTATGACCTGTCAACAATTGTTCAATATGTCGGTTATGAGTAAAACATGTGTATATTAGTTTCTATTGTTGTGAGGGCAGAGAAAAAAGCAAGATTAAAATTGTAGTGACTTTTTAAATAGTTTCTAAAAGCAACAGGTACCTACCTAATTCTAAATGTCTCAGTATCGTAATAAAAACTTGCATAGTTACCTACCTACCTATTTGGAAAATGTAAAATAAACCTATTAGTCGAGGAAATGAAGCTGGAAAAATGGCAAAACCTCGCAATTTTTTCGTCCAGCATCGATTTGTACAAAAATTTAGGATCAGGTTCATTTCACCCTCTAGTTCATTTTCTATATTGAGCCGTTGTACGCTTCTGGTTTTTTAAGGGTGAAAACCACCCCTAATTGTAAAAAATTATAAAATAACATTTTAAACTTTAATATTGTCAACATTTGCTTCTTATTAGTTACATAATGATTGTTTTGTGCTTTAAGATATAATATCACAATATTTCAACCCTTAAAACCACCCTTGTTGGAGCTATATATGAAAAGTTTACGTATCCTAAAAGAATAATTTCGGCTTGCATCAATTTACATAAAAATTTGGGGTTAGGATCATCTTATCCTGTACTTCATATTCTATATCATGCTCAAGGGCGTGGATTATTTTTAGGGGTGTAAACTACCCTTATTGTCAAAAATTATATAAAAACATTGTAAACTTTAATATAGGTAAAATTTGGTTTTGACTGGTTAAATAATGATTGTTTTATGCTTTAGGATATAATATCATAATATTTCAACCCTTAAAAACCACTATTAATAACATTGAAATTTTTATAAGTAGACAATTTAATAGATCTATATACAGAAAAAAAAGTAGAATTAAAGAATTACAAAAACATTTATTTACACAAAAATACGAATTTACAATTATATAAAAATACACAACAAATAGTTTTTTAGTCATCTTTCAGTACACGAACCGGCTCTGTGGTATTATATAGGTACATTGAAAATGCTCTATAAGGACTGTTCGAATCTTTCGAAAAAAAAATAATTTTATAAACATAGCTCCTTCATTTTCGTCGATGAAAAGTTTTTTAAATAATAGTTTTGTAGGATTTTTGAAGAGTAATAAGACTGTGTAAATTAAATTCCATAAGATCCCTTAATTTATAATTGAGGTGGGTTTAAAGGGCTCCAATAAGGGGATGTTTGCTCGTAAATAGATGTTTTAAACAGCTATATCTCGCTAACTGTTCATTGTAATGAAAATCTATGCATAAGGAAATTTTAGCTATTAAAAACTCTACAATTTAGTAATCTATTATTTTTTTCGGAGTATTTTCGGAGATATTTTGAAGAAAATGATAAAAAATGCAAAATTGCAAAAAATAAATTTTTCTTTAAACTCCAATTTTTCTAAAATTAGGCCTTTTAAATAGGTCAAACTTCTTGGGTGTATTGACAATATAAATATAAAAGGAATTACAGAAAGGCGAAGACCAATTTTTAGTTACAAGGGTAGTTAGGGGGTTGTTTCCACTGTTTTTTTCGTAGAGAAAACAGGAGAGAACAGGTACCGACTTTTTGATCATAAGTTGCGCTCAATTTTTATGCTAGAAAGTTTTTATATATTTTTTTAAAGATCTTATTGTATTCTTGAAGAAACATCATGTAAGTTTTCCTGGAAAATGCAAAAGTTTTCTTGTTATTTGGCTTTGATTATTTCAAATTATGCATTTGACGAAAAAAACTAACCTTTAACATGCCGTATCTCGGTTTGTATTGGTCGTAAAAATATTATAGAAAAACAGTTTCGTTTGTGCTACTAAAAGATACAATTTTGATATCTACAGTTTTTTTTATTAAATGCATATTTTTCGAGTTATTCTCAAAAAACCCTCTAAAACAGTCGATTTTTCCATTGAAAAACTGTTACTTTTAACCACGAATAACTCGAAAAGTATTAGTTTTGCGAAGAAAATGTAAAAAACATTTTTTCTTAAAATAACTTCTTACATCGATTTACATGGTTAAAATATAATAAAAATTCCCACCCCCCAGATGGGGTGGCAACTACCCACAAGGTTTTAGCGTACATCAGCATGATATAGAAAATGATCCTTGGACTATTTCCTACCTTCTTGTGAAAATTTCAAGTAAATCCATGCTGGACGAAAAAATTGCGAGCCAAAATGCTTCATTTCCTCGACTATATGTAGTATGTAATGCTTTGATTTACATAATTTAATTACCAACAAAATTTCTACCAATATTCATCTAATATTGTTTTCATACTCTATGTTTTGTTGTATTTTAATATTTAAATTCCACAAAAATCAAACAAAGTAATTTGGTTAAATTCAGAACTGGCAAATGTTTTAAGGTTGAGTTGGTCTATCTTCCAACATATAAGGCATATGTCTCCGTAGCCAAAATCTGAAGATACTTGAATTTCAAAACTAACCGCGCCCATAATCCGCAGGTTCAATCTCCAATACAAACTTTTATTTTTTTATTTTTTTTATACATTTTATGATTGTAAGTATATTATTATATAATTTTTTTTTCAGATAATACGTATTTAGTTAAAATTTTTCCAACAATTATTGTTCAGAAATCATTTGTGGCATTTTTCAATGTGTTTGTGTGTGTTTTATTCTTGTATTTTTTTTAATTTTTGAAAAGTACTAAGTATTCAAATTAGTTTAATATTTAAATAAAATATAAATAAACTGTTTAAAGTATATTAACTTCGTTGAAATCATAATAATAGAAGTATAACTTCTTACGTGCGTACAAAGTACACACACGTTCTTTTTTATTGTAGAATTCGCTGTAAAACGAAATCAAGAGACGTATTATATTTCAGTTCATTCAGAGAAAGCCATGAACACCCTCACTAGTTTCACCCTCTTAGAGATAATTAGATAGTGTATATATGACTATCTCTGAACGAACTCAAATACTCCAACCCTTCTACTATCGAATCACAACAAAATAAGTCGATATGGATGCTGTAGCGACATCTGCTTAAAACAATTCGAACTCTTATTTCCAGAGAAATAAAATCCCTAATGAGACCAAATTTCTGTTTACGCTTTCGTTGTTTCCATCACTTGCAAACCAAGTGAATGCCGAATAAAAGAAAACACGGGGAGATCTATAATTTGTACGTCACTTCCTGTATTCACAAGAATATCGGACACAATAGCCGGCTTGCAGTGTATGACTTTCTTTTATTATGAAAACGAGAATTTTACGATTAATTTACTTAATTGGGTTAGATGTATCTTAAAGTATTGCCCTCAATAAGTCTTATTTCCCCCTGTTCAATTGAAATATAATTCGATTGCTCAATGTCCAAACGTTTCTAGCGACAATGTGAAATAATTATAGGTGGTAGAGTAAATAATTTATTGACATCTAATAAATACGTACACTTTACGTAACTTCAACACTGACTTACATATTACTTGAGGTAAATATTCTAATTAAACTACGGACTCCAACACTTCAACCCCCTATTTATAAGCTCACAAATAAACTACAATCCATCAAAAAGGTTACTGTTTCTTGCATAGTAACAAAAATTTTGGACTTTACAAAATTTTTTGATGTTTACAAAAATATAATTTGAACTAGGAAATAGTTATTTCAGCAAAGCAATAGCAGTTGATTCAATTCTACAGGAAGTTGAATAAACTCGTAATTAAAGTATGTAACAAACCAACCCCTTACACTGCGCCTCTGTAGGGTGGCTGTGGAATGCGTATGGTCACCCACCGACACATGGCATTCCGAGAGCCCGGTACCTACATGGCCCCAGTGTCCTAATGTGTGTGGTCCGAGTATTTTGTTTGTATTTTAATGTTGTGCAGATGTGAATGGGACACACAGACAGTATTATGTTGGCTTTTGCTATTATTTAGTTAGCGATCGACTTTTGTAGGTAAACACGAAATAAACCGTTCCATCCAACGTTGTGATTTTCATTGTAAAAAACCCTAAACCCTTTGAGATTAATTATTATCAGTAATATCACATTATATGTTCGGCTATTCAATGTATATTATGTAATATTTGTCACCCATCGTGCCGCTATCTTATATGTTATATTTGACACCCTACTTAGAGTCCTATGGAATAAGTATAAAATAAATATCCTATCTATTATTATAGGTCTGGATCCCGCGTATGAAAAAAAAGTTTATTAATAGCAAGCTGAAAATTTGTTAATAGCTTAAGGGTGTCTAGTCGGACAAACTTTGATATATGGGAACACTGGAACAGGGGAAGTGTTAATTGTGGAACAGGTTAAAAATTTGGAACGGTCAGACCACGAAAACGGCTCATGTCTTTTGTCCGACAGAACAGACTTGAACTCTTCGAACAGAGATTAAACTCTTATGCAAAAATCAGACTGCTATTGATCACCAAATGGGCGTTTTAATGAGTGGAACATGTATAATATGTCAAATGACGGGAATTATGACAGGTGATAAATAGCAGTCTGATTTTTGCATGAGAGTTTAATCTCTGTTCGGAGAGTTTAAGTCTGTTCTGTCGGACAAAATAAATGTGCCGTTTTCGTGGTGTGACCGTTACAAATTTTTAACCTGTTCCACAATTAAAACTGCCCCTGTTCCAGTGTTCCCATATATCAAAGTTTATCCGACTAGACAGCCTTAAGCTATTAACAAATTTTCAGCTTGCTATTAATCAACTTTTTTTTTCATACGCGGGATCCAGACCTATATTATTACAATTATACACAGTGGAATAAGGAAGTTAAGAATAACGAAGATTAATCTGAGATTAATAGAAGGGTTAAGGATAAAGCCTGAAGCCACAGAAATTTTTAACACAACAAATTACAACCTGGACAGCTTACAACATGAATGTACGAGAACACTATATCAACGAAGACTAAGTAAAAAATTAGAAGATATAATCCAAAATGTATCCGTGGAAGAAGTGTATAAAAATATAATACATAGACAGTATGCAAACAGCCGCATAAGAAGCGCTTGGTTTAAAATCCGAACGCCACAGTAAAAAGCTATGGTGGACTGAAGACATACAAAACCTAATAATGGAGAAAAAGAAAGTGTACGTACGGTGGCTAAGTAGTAAACACCAAGTAGACAAAGAAAAATATTTGGACCTACGAAGAACAACAAGAAGAGCAGTAACAGCAGCAAAAAAAGAAATGTGGTATAGGAAATGCCAAGAGATCAACATTTACATAGGCGGAAGGAAGTGTTCAAAGACATGGAAATTTTTAAACAAAACAAAGAACACAGAAAGAAATACTACTTCTATTCAGTTAATACCAACAGAAAAATGGAAAGAATACTACGAGAGTTTGCTAACAGAAAGTAGAGCCGAATACAGGGTGAGGCAAATAAAGGGCCTATTAGAAATATCTCGAGAACTAAAGGCAACAGAATCATGAAAATTGGAATAAAGGGGTTTTGAAGGATGATCTATTAAATGAAAATATTTTCATCTCTTTGCAACTTCCGGTTATACCGGAAGTGGCTTATAACTTCGTTTTTTTTAAATGGGACACCCTATATATTTTTACATTTTTGAATTCTCTTCGATGTCTTCTTTCTTAAAATATGAGGTTTTGTAATATTATACAGGGTATTTTAAAAGATAATTACGTTTTTTTATTAATTTCGTAGCAAACTTAACGTAGAATTGTAGTAGTTTGACATCTAAAACTCTACTTACGTTAAAATGATTTTTAATATACTCTACTATTGTTAAGAATCATTAGTATAGCTAAATTTTTAATTTTAGTATACAGGGTCGGTCGAAACTCGGAATGAGTATTTTTTGAGTTTTCTTAAATGGAACACCCTGTATTTTAGTATTGTAATGAAATGATATTTTATGGTACATTTTTATTTCTTAAGCATTCCCTATACCTAACTGCTTTAATTTGTGCTTAATTGTTAATCGCACCAACAATCTTAACTAAGTAGGTATTTCGATAGCTAAACCATTATTGGTAATTTTAAGCACCAGTCTGGATTAATATGTATTTATTTCTTCTGAAAAATTATTTGGGATTGAGTATTTTCACGGCCAACCTAATAAAATTTTACGTATTTTTTGTTGAAATTAATGTTTAGCTTGAATCACCAATAATTCACAAATTAAAGCAGTTAGGTATAGAGAATGCTTAAGAAATAAAAAAGTACTATAAAATATCATTTCAGTACAATACAAAAATACAGGGTGTTCCATTTAAGAAAACTCAGAAAATACTCATTCCGAGTTTCGACCAACCCTGTATACTAAAATTAAAAATTTAGCTATACTAATGATTCGTAACAATAGTAGAGTATATTAAAAATCATTTGAACGTAAGTAGAGTTTTAGATGTCAAACTACTACAATTCTACAGGGTGTGAATGTTGCTACGAAATTAATAAAAAAAACGTAATTATCTTTTAAAATACCCTATATAATATTACAAAACCTTATATTTTAAGAAAGAAGACATCGAACAGAATCCAAAAATGTAAAAATATACAGGGTGTCCCATTTAAAAAAACGAAGTTATAAGCAACTTCCGGTATAACCGGAAGTGGCAAATTGATGAAAATATTTTCATTAAATAGATCACCCTTCAAAACCCTTCATTCCAATTTTCATGATTCTGTTGCCTTCAGTTTTCGAGATAATTCTAATAGGCCAGTTATCTGCCTCATCCTATATACCACACAATCACCACAGAAGTATTCGTTGAAGGCGAAGAGATAGTAGTGGGAGCTGATATGGTGAAGAAAGCTGTAAATGAACTAAAAAATGGTAGAGCTCCAGGGCCAGAAAATATTCCTTCCGAATTAATAAAATGTGGTAGAGACAAACTCTTTCAAGCACTTACTTGGTGTATGAAAAAATATATAAATGGTATCACACCACCCAGTTTATGGAAAGTAGCTTATACTTCTTCCATTCATAAAAAAGAAAATAAGTTAAATTGCTCAAATTACAGAGGAATATCGGTAACTAGTACACTACGCCGGGTGTACGGGCGCATTCTTAGAAATCTCATGGAGGTGGAGTATAGGGAACAAGAAGAAGAAGAACAGGCTGGTTTCCGCGCTGGAAGGACTTGCACAGATAATGTCTTCTGCCTAAAACAATTAATTGAAACAAATCAGCAACCACTCAAGAAACCCATCTCATGTTTGTTGATCTCCGTAAAGCATACGACAGCGTTCCTGTGACTAAATTGTGAAAATCACTACAAGAAACTAACATCAGCTACACTCTATATGAAAATTCTACATCACAAGTAAAAATTGGCAACACAATATCTAAAAAGTTCATCGTTAACAAGGGTCTGCGCCAGGGCTGCTGTATTTCAACAACTTTGTTCAAGATATATGTTGCAAAAGCACTAAACCAGTGGAAACGTAAATGCCACGGTATGGGTATAAACCTCGGAGAGGTTTGTTGATATGCCTTGCAATTTGCTGATGACCAAGTCATCATAGCTAATGATAAAGGCGATCTACAGCATATGGCAAGAAAACTAAAGGAGGAATATGAACAGTGGGGCTTGGAAATTTATGTGGAAGAAACTAAATACCTACCCATAGGAGCTGAATCTTCGATGGCACGGGAAAAGACGATGAAGAAATAAAGAAAAGGATAACACAAGCTAGAAAAACAATTGGCTGCCTAAATGGAATACTTTGGAGCTCCGAAATAGGAATACAGGGAAAATACAATATCTATGAAACACTTATTAAAAGCAGCCTATTTTACGGAGCAGAAACTTGGAGAATAACCGAGAATAACAGGAAAAAATTAGAAGCTGTAGAAATGGATGTGTTTAGAAGATCGTTAGGTATATAAGGAGTTCGAAATGAGGAAGTAAGACGACGAATTGGAATATAGGGTTACTTAACAACAGACATTGAGAGAAAACAGTTGATTTGGTATAGTCATGTTCAAAGAATGGAAGACACAAGATTGCCCAAAAAGATTATGCAGTGGGTACCACCAAACAGCAAAAAACGAGGAAGACCCAAAAAGACATGGAAAGAAGGGGTAACCAAAGCAATGAATACAAGGGATCTTAGAGATGGCCAATGGGATGATAGAAGGACGTGGAAGTTAGGCATCGGACAACGTCGAAAGACGTTCTAAAACCGATACATATATATGTTAAGGATAATAGGCAGAGAGAGCGAAATGTTAAAACACAATAAAGGAAAGGAAATTGCAATATCTCAATATCTCGGACATGTGATGAGAGGCGAAAGATATAACATATTAAGACTCATAATTCTAGGAAAAATAGAGGGTAAGAGAAGTGTAGGAAGGAGATGGATGCGTTTCCTGGTTGAAGAACCTGAGAGAATGGTTTGGTTGCAGCTCAAAGCAATTATTAAGAGCAGCTGCCTCAAAGGTCAAAATAGATCTGCCTCCAAAATCAGAAGAAGAATAATGTGAGATTACAAATTAAGAGTTTAATTTGTGATTGAACACTCCTCATCATCATTGTTACACTTATTTTGTTAATTTATTAAAAAAATATATTTAAATAAAGTTAAATAAAATTTGCTTAACATTCTAGGTAATAATTTTTCACGACCAACCAAATCTTTCGTTTCGTAGTTTCTACTGAACGGCACATCTATATATCGCAGCAGACAGTTATATAAATAATGTTAAGTGTCAGTTACAATCTGCTTAAGTTTTTGTTTGTATTTTACTCTTTGGTGTTGCTCAACGCTTTGAATCCTTTCCAACGACCATAACCACGAGCCACTATCAAATTAAATAACTCTCTTTTGGCTCTGCCAAATTGCAAATTGAAAAATAAGTGTGGTGTCATATTTATTCCTGGGAGAAGACTGCGAGATTTTAACTAGCGGGTCGGTTTTCCGAGTTTGATTTATTTATCGTTGTTTTTTATGAACTGACTTCGTTTCTTTTTTAGAGTAAACTTGCAAGATATATAGAGTGATCCAGTAAGGATTGATTTATTTATTTAGCGTATAGCATACAATAAGAACACATAATTAAAAACAATATTCTCCTTCTTCTTTGGCTATTACAACTCTGCGTGAGTCTTTGTCGCGTTTACTATTGTCTTCCATTGGTTCCGATCGTGTGCTATTTCCCATGGTCTCACTCTCAGCTTCTCTAGTTCTTCTCTGACTGCATCTTTCCACCTTTTTATAGGCCGTCCTGCCGGTCTTCTGCATTGCTAATCAGTCTGTCAGCCATTTGGTGTACTCCTATCATGAGTCGCTCTCCTATAGTCTTCTCCAGGCCTTGGGTAGGCTAAATTGTTCTCGATGTAAGGAAGTGGCCTTTAACAATGGAGTATATTGGTGGATAGGTAGTTGATGGTTAGCCTGGATTTTTCTATATTCTTTAAGAATAGAATGACTTCTTTGAAGTTTCGGAGGTGGGATGTGACTCAATAGAAAGCAAATACTTAGTTCGGTGTTGGTCTAATTGTACCGAAGATTATCCGTGATATCCTGTCAACTATGGGTACCAATCACTGATTTTAGATCATTTTCCTTGCCCAGTTTGGCAATGAAATCACCCAATACGATTTTGATGCCATATAGACCTGGATGTTGCGTACCAAAAAAAAGTTGATTAATAGCAAGCTAAAAATTTGTTACTAGCTTAAAGGTGTCTAGTCGGACAAACTTTGATGTATGGGAACACTGGAACAGGGGGAGTTTTAATTGTGGAACAGGTTAAAAATTTGGAACGTCAGACTACGAAAACGTTCCATGTATTTTGTCGGACAGAATTTTCAATTGATTTGTTACCATTTCATTAAACTCTCATGCAAAAATCAGACTGGTGTTTATCACCAACTGGGCATTTTAATGAGTCGAACATGTCAAATGACAGGAATCATGTTGGTTGGTAATAGCAGTCTGATTTTTGCATGAGAGTTTAATGAAAGGGTAACAAATCAATTGGATGTTATGTCCGACAAAATACATGGGACGTTTTCGTAATCTGACGTTCCAAATTTTTAAACTGCTCCACAATTAAAACTTCTGTTCCAGTGTTCCCGTGCATCAAAGTTTGTCCGACTAGATACCGTTAAGGTATTAACAAACTTTTCAGCTTGCTATTAACCCTGCTGTCCCGTTCGAGTCAACTACACAAATGTACTGTTCGGGTCAATATGACCCAACTATGGTTTACGCTCCTTAATCGAAATAAAATAAGCTAATCGTGATAAATAAAACCTTGTTAACAAGAAATTATGGTTAGTTAAACAAAAATTATATTGTTAATGTAAATTAAACCTTATTAACAAAAACAAAAGGCATTTTTTCTTTCAAAAAAGCCTAGTAACAAATATCTACAAAAATTTAATTCAGTTTACAACTGGGACATTAATAAAAAGAATGGATTTTACAAGTATGTTTGTGATGTAATCTAATATAATAATTTGTCTTGTTATCGTTTTTACGGCAAGTTTACAGCGTGTTCGTTTAGCAGGCGGAGTTAGATTTAATAGACGGTTCACTAGCATTTCCATCTTTTCTACTTGTTCCTGCTCGTGTCCTTTTTGCCAGTTCGTAAGAGCCTTTAGTTATTGGTATATTTTTTCTGGAAATGATGACTGGATTCATTAGTTTTTTCCCAATTCCTCAAGAAAAATTCGCCGTTTTCCCAATTGATTGGTATTCCATTGGATATTTATTGATGCCCACGAACACGAACGCGTTGTAGGCAGAAATGTCCAGTAGATTATAAAAAACAATCATTGGCCAGCGATTTATCTCTTCTCACATATATACGTACCAACAAGCTAATCTAGAGTATCCATTGCTCCCTTATTGGAATTGTAATCTAAAATAATTTGGGGCTTTTTCATTTGATGAAAATGATGCATGATGCCTCGATTCATGATGCAAAGTACTCATAAGAACAACATTTTTATTATTTTTGGGAATATTGTCAAATCTTGCATGAAGCAAAAAAGACGAGCTATGAACTTCTTTATTCGCGATTTTTGCTGAAAGCTCCGGTTTATTTTACTTATAATCCCAGGCATTGTATCTACTTTGTTTTAGAAGAAATTTTCCTAAATTTTACGATGCAAAAAAGTTATTATACACGTAATATTGTGGCATTCCAAATCACTACTCAAGTCACACATCACACACATTTCTGTATAGATCTGCAATTTTAGAGCATAAGAAGTTTTACTGTTCATAATTACATAAACCCTAAAGTTTTGTGCCATATTTCGCTGGCTTGCTGGAATATACCATTTGAAGGGAGAGCGGCCTCTAAAGGCAACTAGTTGCTTATCGACGGTAACATTTTCATCAGGGTTAAAAGTTCTTTTTACATTTTCTACCCATGTTTCATAAATTTCACGTATTGTCGCAAGTTTATCAAAACGTCTTCTATCCTGTCTAGTAGTTTTGTTATCAAAACGTATTACTTGCAAACTTTTTGTAAATATATCAAGCGACATTGTTGATCTAAATATAGTACGACCCGTTTCTTCATTCCATAAACATTTTAGTTGATTCACCATGGGACTTATAAACTCGAGCTAAAAATAAAAAACCAATGTATGCTTGGAAATCAACTTTATTCATGTGTTTCCAGTTGGTTCCAAATACATGCTGTCTGTCCATGTTGGTCATATTTATAATTTGGTTTGCAACATCGTCCAGCTATACTACAGTTTATTTTACAAGTTTTAGCTTGCAGAAACCTGTTTTTATTTACAGACGTATCCGGCTGACAAACACACAGGTACTGCTAATATAGAATACTGCCAACTAAACACACATACACAGGTAATTTTTAACGGTTTATATACGCGGGTCACATTGACCCGAACGTACCCTAGGTAACAATTTCATTTTTATCAAAAAAATCAGGAAGTTGATTGTTTATCTCATATGCAATTGAAAGACCTCATATTAGGTAATAAAGTCACGAAACACCAAATCGTTACGCCGCGTAATAATTTGTAAAATAAGAAATAAATTATTTTTTGGGTCAAATAGACCCGAACAGGACAGCAGGGTTAATCAACTTTTTTTGGTACGCGGGATCCAGGTCTAATATCTGTATGTTGCCGCGTATAATCCTGTTATTTAAATATTTTTTACAGAAACATAATTTTCGATATAATTTAAACAAAATAGAAGAACATTGTTCGAACAAGAATATAATGCAAAGTGGTTCATAGTTTGCGTTCGCTCTGACAGAATATATTTCATTAGCGATATTGTTTTCATTTAATACATAATATAACTTGGAGGATCCAGGATCCAGGCCAAGCTAATGTAGTCTCACGTACCAAACTACATACTCGGTAATTAATAAGAGCCGCCTGGGGCGTTCTAGATTAGGTATGTATTTAAACTATTCCAAATTTATTAACTACAAGGTGTAAGGCTTAACTTGCTTTTACATAAACATTTATTCACCTACAGTTTCCAGGTACAATAAGACGAGCACGAAAGGTAGCACTGTGCACTGTATATCTAAAAGGAAATATATAAAATAACAAGGTATCTGGGTTATGTAGAGTTATTATAAAGTTAAACTAGTAAATTTCTTGTTTGAATAGAAATATATTATGAACTACACACAGGAGCAGAAAATCGATCCATGCATATTTTATAGAGAAGAAGAAGATAGGATTACCTATACGGGTTTCAAGATTATTTTTTCTTATAAAATAACATTGCAAATCTAATTATATTATAAAAAACTACCAACTGTTGCCAATGGGAACAAACTGTTAGATGCAATGGAGGTTAACGTGTTAACAATGATTACATTTCTACAAAATAAACGACTGGTCCATACAATAACAAACTTATGAACAGTATAGTCATAGGCTACTGGATGTGACAACAAATATTTGCATCGGAAATTTTTATGTACATTATTGTACATGACGAGGGGCTCTTATACTTTTCATTTAAATTACTTGTTTAAACAAACGTGAAGTGTTATGTTGTTCATAATTTCTTTGCATATTTGTTTAAACTCATCAATAATAATTACGAAGCAATTAGAGAAATCCGTTTATTCATAATTATTCAATTTCTAGTACTTCACTTTGTTTACACTAACAACATAATTGACACATATTTTTAACAAAGCTGACGAATTACCATTGAAGATATATATTGTTATGATCCGCAAATATAGAGAAATTAAAAAAAAACAGAGAAAAGGGAGAATAATCAAGATTTCTAGCAATTTGTTATTTCTACATGTAGATTAATATAATATAGAGGGATGGATTATATTGAAATATGGTTTTTTGTCTCTTTTAAAAGTGACAACTATGGACTTACAATTTTTGTTACATAGCAAATATCACGAGAATACCTGTTTACCTGATCACAACAGTTTTGAATAAAGAAAATATAAGCGATTAACGGTGTATTATGTCTTGTATAAATTTTCAAAACTAGAAAGTTCATTTATGCAAGGTCAACGTTAGATTTGTTGATCGAAAACAATAAATGGAAAGTTGTAAGTCATTTCTTGAGAAGGCGGGATTTTGGCTAAATTTAAAGGACTAAAAGATGATTGGTTAAAAAAAGAGAGTGGAAGTAGAATTGGGATTTTGATGGATTTTTGGAAGCTGACAAGGAGCTTATCTGTTCCTGACATTTGAGAGAACATCTAATTATGAGAAAGTGAACTAGTGCCGGCAGTTTTTTAACGGTTTAAAAGTAATTTGTAAGTAAGAGGTTAAAAACTGGTTGAAGCTCAGGACGAGGAATGCTATTTGGGGGAAGTCTGTAGTATCCAGCTTTGCAGTATTTGTAAGTACAGTTTGTAAATCCGGCTAACCCGGACCGATTTTCATCAGACAAACATTTCAACAATAAAAATGTTGCAAGATAGTTCGGATGGAATTCCTCAGATTATTTTGTGCTTAATATCGGCCCAGTCTCTTGATCTTGAGAATTCCATCCGAATTATCTTCCAAGGGATAGTATGTAATATAATATTTGTAAACTATGTATATGATAATAAAAATGACTCATGGCACATGGCGGCAGCGGCAGAGCGACTGTCATTGTCTCGGATTTATCGGAAACAACAGGCACCTGTTATTCCTTTATTTATTTCAAACTGTCTTAGCATTGTTTAAAAAAGACTAAAAGACTATTTAAAAAATTCATTTTTAAACAATGGCCTTAGTTTTTACTGTTCATAACATCGTTCCCATTGTGACTGTATTGTGTGTAGTACAGTCTTTTATTGTTTGCTTCCGTTTGCTTAGGTTTGTGTTTGCGTGTTTTTAATAATTTAGATGTGTAGTTCATGTTAATTCAATTATAACGGGGTTAATCTGTACGTATACCGTATTTTATTAATTTTTACCACATTCTCCGGCTTTTCGATAACCCGGATCGGCCGCGGTCCCGATTAATTCGAGTTATCGAGGTTCCACTGTAACTACAAATAAATTTATCATTCATCGCGAGAACCATCATAGCCAAAGAAATTTTTGCAGCCAAAAGAGATAGACAGGATTGTTAGCACATTTGACCTAGATTCTAAGCAAGCGGAACAAACGAAGGAGTTGTAGCTAGAGAGTTTTCATAAAACAACATTTCAAAATTTAAAATTTAATATTAACAGAAAACAGGAACATTTTAGAGTCGAAAAAAGTTTTACTATAAGCATATTATAAGATAAAGAAGAAGTTTTACTATAATCAAGTAATGTGCTTGATATATTCTCCTGCATTCTTGGTTTCGATAAGTACTCTTTTCTTCTGCATTTTTACTTAGGTGTGATTAATTAACCAAAACGACTTTGTTCCTTTTTCGGCGTTTTTGTTTATTATTTCCAAATGATTTTTGGAAAAATTAAAATACAACCGTGTAAATTAACACAACTTTAAACACTTTTCGACGCGATTCGCAAAAACACGCCCCACTACAAAACTTCCCAGCTATAATGCATAATGAATAGGCGAACCACCGTATAAACATAATTTCCGAAATAAACAAAAACCTGCAGATATTCATCATCAGCGTCAGCGTCAGCGATGTCAGAAATAGTGAGAACTTCTGTTCTATGCGACGCTTTTTAAGAACGTCATTAGGCGTCTGGATGTCTTTTAATCTCGAGTTCGACGTGACTTCATTTTAATTAATAGCAAGTACTTTTATTTGGTATTATTACACGGGAAAGAGACGACGAATGAATGGGGTGGATAATTTATTAAAACAACTAAATGTCGTCATATTTTATAACACTGTCAAAATAAATTTGTGTGAATAGAATTCTAAGCGCAACTGTTTCCTAGTCTTAAGGTCGCGTCATATTATAATGCACGTCGCGTTTTCGGCACGTAGCGTTTGCAGACCGGCAATCGGACTGCCCATTCACATTTTCATACATAGAAGGTTTCAGTTTGGTGCGGTGCAGATGTGTTTATTGTCACAACACATGCTTACATGACAAATTGCCTCGAAAACTACTTTTTAAATTAGACCGGGCAGTATCGTCGCCCCGGCTAGCGAAATTATTCCGATTTGATATTTTTAAACAAACTTACTCAAAAAGAAGTCCTTATAACATATCCACAGGGTGCCGGGCGGTACCGTGGTCGAAAAATTGTTTAAACATTTTTTTAAAACAAATTCAAAAAAATATTTTTTTCATTTCGAGCAATATATTTTTAGATAAACTGGGTCATTCTGGGCAAAAAAGGTCTCTTGTCATTTTTCTCTAAAATTGATTGTTGTCGAGTTACATGCGATTAAAAATTTGAAAAATGCGAAAAGGCCATTTTCAAGGCTTAATAACTCGATTAAAAGTATTATTATGAATTTCAATAAGTGACCAAATCAAGTTTCAAACCCCTTCTTCAAGGTCCCAAAGAGATTTTTGTCATTATTTTACTACAAAGCTGTTATTTTTAGTTATTAACAATTAGCGCTATAGTCCAACTGTATCGTCGCCCCCGTTAGCGAAACTATTTCGATTAGATGTTTTTGCACAAACTTACTCAAAAAGAGTCCTTATAACAAACACATCCACAGGGTGCCGGGCGGTGCCGTTGTCAAAAAATTGTTTTAACAATTCTTATTAAACAAATTCACAAAAATAATTTTTTCATTACGAACGATTTTTTTTTAGATAATTTGGGTTATTCTTAGCAAAAAACGTATCTTGCAAAAATGCGGAAATGGCCATATAACTTGACAATAATCAATTTTAGAGAAAAATCACAAGAGACTTTTTTGCCCAGAATAACTCAAATTATTATTAATTTGGGTTTAATTAAATTATTAATAAAAAATTATTTTTGTGAATTTGTTTAACAAAAATTGTTTAAACAATTTTTAGACCACGGCACCGCCCGGAACCCTGTTGATGTGTTATAAGGACCTCTTTTTGAGTAAGTTTGTGCAAAAAAATCTAATTTCGCTAACGGGGGCGACGATACAGTTGGACTATAGCGGTAATTGTTAATAGTTAAAAATAACAGCTTTGTAATAAACTAATGACAAAAATCTCTTCAGGACCTTGAAGAAGTTGTTTGAAACTTGATTTGGTCACTTATTGAAATTCATAATAATAATTTTTAATCGAGTTATTAAGCCTTGATTTTTCGCAATTTTAGAGAAAAATGACAAGAAACCTTTTTTGCTCAGAATTACCCAAATTATCTAAAAAAAAAATATTGCTCGAATGAAAAAATATTTTTGTGAATTTGTTTAAAAAAGATTGTTTAAACAATTTTTCGACCACAGCACCGCCTGGCACCCTGTGGATATGTTATAAGAACCTCTCTTTGAGTAAATTTGTGCAAAAAATCAAATCGGAATAATTTCGCTAGCGAGGGCGACGATACTGACCGGTCTAAATACTCGGTATCAAATTCAAAGAAATACCTACATAAACAACAAGGGGAAAACGACCCGTATCTGTCAACATCCGAAAAATATTGTTTTCGAATGAACCGAACGCAGACGTAACGTGTCTTATACGCTACGTTACGTGTCTTATACGCACAATATGAATTGTTCAATTTAAAAACCATTAAATTATATTTTTCGCAAACGAAACGCTACGTGCCGAAAACGCTACGTGCATTATAATATGACGCGACCTTTACTTTTGAATCTCTTAAATTAGATTTTCTGTCAAATTCTGCCTTTAATAAAATAACAAAGTATTTTTTTCCTATCTTCACAATTTCCTTTACGAAAAATACGATTTTATTATTTTCGTCTCATATACCTACATACATCAAGATTCCAGGATATTTCGTAGGTGCAGTTTTTAGATCTTTCTTGTGTGTTGTTTAGTTTGGTTTTGGACAGGACAGATCTCAGAGTGTTGGTTGTTTCGAATGTTGTTGTGATATTGTACAGTGGAACCTCGTTAACGCGGATTAATCGGGACCGCGGCCGATCCGGGTTATCGAAAATCCGGGTTAGCCGGAGAAAATGGTAAAAATTAATAAAATACGGTATACTTACAGATAAACCCCGTTGTAATTGAAATAACATGAAATATATGCACAGTACACATCTAAATTACGTATCAATTACGCATTTATCGATTATACCTAATGCTTCTAGTTTCTTTTCCATTGTCACTACAACATTTTTACGTTTTGTTGTCATTACGTAGACGCAGATTGCAGAACGGAAGCGAACAATACGACTGTACTACACACAATACGGTCTCAATCGCAACGATGCAACAGTGAAGACTAAGACCATTGTTTAAAAAATAATTTTTTAATAGTCTTTTGGCCTTTTTTAAACAACGCTAAGACAGTTTGAAATAAATAAAGGATATTACAGGTGCCTGTTGTTTCCGATAACACGACAATGAACGTCGTGTGCCATGAGTCATTTTTACTATCGTATATGTACAGTCGGAAAAATGAAAGAATATCCATGAACGAACATATAAAATACGCTGTATTTTCCTGGCACCGTGTCACACAAAAAATTGGCCAGCGCAAGTACATGTAATAATTATTGTTACATGTACATGCACTGGACAATTTTCTTTGTGACACGGTGACAGGAAAATACAGCGTGTTTTATATGTTCGTTCATGGGTATTCTTTCATTTTTCCGACTGTAGTTCAAATTACACAAATACCTATTAGCTCTCAAATAATATTATATTACATACATTTTTATTGTTGAAATGTTTGTCTGATCGAACCGGGTTAGCGGACTTCCGGGTTATCGGGGCCGACTTATAGGGGTTCTACTGTACTTGTTTCCTATCCTTTTTAATTTTTCTGTTAAGCCCTTCTTTTGGATGTCTTTAAAATGCTTGTGGTCCTGCCGGTAAAAAACCAAACACAGCAACACAAAAAAAAAGATCCAAAAACTGCAATTACAAAATACCCTCTAAATGTGACAACTTCTATGTGGGAGAAACTGCAAGACCACTAAGTGTCAGGGTTACCGAGCATGAAACATACGTCAAGAACAGAGGCTTTTAGAAATCCCAATTATGCAAATATGCCTGGGACAATGAGCACAGACCACAATGGAAAGATTCATCAATAATTATGAAAGAAAAAAAACATGATAAAGAGAAATGTCCTACTCAATGATGAAAAATGTGTAGGAAATCCATCAGCAGAATGTAGCAAGCTTTGGTTATAAATACTAAAAGAAGAAGTCAAGATCATAAAAATACCTCAAAAAATTCAAATGAAGAACACACCCTCCAAAGTCTCATACCCAATACAATGTAACACACAAGCTTCCACAGGTGGGTCCGGACAAATAATCACCGGACAAATAATCCCGCACAAGAAATCACCACAAATTATCCCTGGACAAAAAATCCCGGGACAAATAATCCCCGGACAAATAACCTCACAAAAAATCCCGGACAAATAATCCCCACAAATTTTGTTGGACAAAATATCCCCACAAAATATCCTTGACAAAAAATCCCCAAGAAATATTTGCTGCCGAATAGTTCTCTAAAAGTTTTCCCGTTTCAACAAATTTCGAATTCCAATTCTATGCTGAAAACTTCAAATTTTACATGACAAAAA